>NC_079164.1:100149459-100172437 GCF_947568905.1 Ostrea edulis | reverse complement strand
TTTTGACAGACCGTTACAACTTACGGTTATTGCGTGATAAGATTTTGTGATGTAGAAAAAAGGTGCAGGAATTGGAGGAGTCAGGGTTGTGATTAGTTGATTGGGGACTCAAATATTGAAATATGAATGCGTCAGAATCTTCTCAGGACGAGGGATCTGGAGGGGCTACAGGGGTTTCGGAGGAGGCGGAGGATGGGAGAGCTTTTTTTGAGTGCAATATTTGTCTTGATACAGCAAAAGATGCCGTTGTTAGCATGTGTGGACATTTGTTTTGGTAAATATGATTCACGCTGGTTTACATCTCTGTATCTCTGACTATGAAGTGTATGATTTATGCTAGAATCTGAGAAATGTGTTTCTGTGTGATGTTGGGCTTATTAAAAAAATCTATTATCTAGTTGGCCATGTCTACACCAGTGGCTGGAGACCAGACCACACAGACAAACATGCCCTGTATGTAAAGCAGGTATCAGTAAAGACAAAGTAATCCCTATATATGGCAGAGGAGCCACAAACCAAAAGGACCCTAGGTGAGAAAATAGTAAAATGTCTGTTAACTTTATATATGCAATGTTATAGCACAGGAGTTAAAGGACACATCTCGTGTTTTCAAAGTATACAGAATTATAATGCATTTTGTCTAACTTTTGCTTATAGAAATTAATTGTAATAGTTCGTTTGCTGAAGTAATGCGATAATTAGCCACAATACGGACTTGAATCTAAGCCCCCGATTTCAAAAAGCCTAGTTAATTAGATAGGTAGTCACGTGGTACAGTGACATCATATGCGACCTTCGTTGATCAACTTGTTGTAAAAGTAGTGTTAGATATTTTTAAAAACTCGGGTTTTAGGGGCCTAATTTATTTACCATGGATAACATTTATTTCGATGTTGACAAATTTCCCGAGTCTTATATCTTTTAGCGACCAGTGCATGCAAATAGCAACCCAAATATAGCGAGGAAAGCGAGTATGAAATCTGCCTGCGAGTAAATAATGTTTACATGGGATCACTGTCTAAACACTATTTGGTAATGCCATTTCTGTAAACAACTGTAATTAGCGTTGTTGCTTTGCTAAAATAAACAGTGCAATTATTATCAAATTTATTTTTGGAGAAGTTAGATAGGCCTAAATTATATGATATGATTATGTATCATTGACAACTAGGCCTACTGTCACGGGTGCATTTCGAAAAAAAAAAAAATAATAATAATAAAAATGATCAAACTTTTATTAATCTTTTTTTTTTTTATCTACACGTTGTTACTTAGGAAGTGGGAGCGTGGCGTGATGTTGTTGTTACACGTACGCGTTTTTAAAAAAATCAAAGTATTATAATTCCATTCAAAGTTGGGAAATATATTTTATTATTTATAATTGAAAGTTAAATTATCCTTTATCTTTAATTTTTTTTTAAACTACCAGTTGGTAGACACTGCTAGCAAAGTTCTGCCTATATGTTGTTACAAGGTGAAGGTCAGTTGGTGCGAGTGTGTATTGAATTTGAGAGCAGAACGGAAAGCATACGCCGTAGGCCTATATGTAACAATGCGTAGCTTCGATAGAACTATGTTCTCGCAGTTTATCTACGTCTTTGTCCAAGTGCTTGTTTGAAAAGGTACAGGGACAAATTCTACTGGGTTTTTGTTATGGCAAAGTCGTTGTGCCGATAAAAAAATATTCACGTCTTGTCCCTCATACCTTCCTTCGAAAATTGAAAAAAACACAGTCCAAATCCTCTCTACTGACAACAAATACACCCTTAAACGGCACAAAACACCCTAATGCAGTGTTATATACAAGCTTTTAATGTGATAATTGTTTGTTTGTCAATTAAATCTAATCTGTTTATGAAATGGCTAATAACTGTTTTCAAATCTTCTCGCTCGAGGTCGCATATGACGTTACAGATAATGGCGCGTAAAATATCGAAGAAAATATGCATATCGCAAGATTTGAATTTCATCGCTTTCAAACTCGAAAATTACGCAAACTGTTTCATTTAAAACACATGTAAAGTAGCTTTAGGCATGAAATAAATTAATTTTGCTTAAAAAATTAAAAAGTTTAGAAACATGCGATTTGTCCTTTAACAGTTTTATCTGTAAAGGTCTACAATGTAAACAACAACCACTGAGTTTCGTGAGTGTAGTGAAATGGCACAACATCACACGAAGCAAATGGTGAGTGATTCTTTTCAAGATGTTGTTTATGTTGGATTTTAGGATCAATTACGGCAATTAAAGGGTGGTTGTTCCAGGAACCAAGTGGGATACATCAACTGTCATATAATTATACCGCGTGCTGTTGTGTTTTTGACTAATTAAAGCACCCGAGCAGATTTTGCCGAAATCCCGTTATATTCCTTTCGTTCACTACTCTCAGTGGTTGTTGTTTACATTATAGACCTTTACAGATAAAATTGCTGACTCCTGTGCCTAGTTGTACCATATAACTGGGGGATGGGAGTGCTTATGCAATTGCAGATTATTGCAGCTTTTGATATGTATATATGGTGGGACCGAGCAAAGTATGAAATGGTCATTGATGTGTCCCACATGATAATAATTCAGTAAAGTACGATAAATTAGAAATAGAAATGTTTTCACTTGAAAATATATTATTTATGAAATTCCTCTGGTGCTAAATGTGCATAAACACCCAAATAATGAAGGGAGTATACATTGATGGCTACATAGTAATCACCATTGGGTCCAGTATAGACTGTGACCTTCTTTGGTAATTATTTACATGCAGCTGGGTGGAATGATGAGATTAACTGCGGTCTTTAGGGTTATATCTCTATTGTGGAATGATGAGATTAACTGCGGTCTTTAGGGTTATATCTCTATTGTGGAATGATGAGATTAACTGCGGCCTTTAGGGTTATATCTCTATTGTGGTGATGTAATTAAAGGTTATTGCTGTAGGAATTGCTGACCCTGCTTAAATAAAATGAATCTCCATCCACTAAATCAGATGAACTTGAGAACAAACTACTATGGCAAACTTTTAAACAAAAACCTTTCTAAACCGCTTGGGGCATGAAAATAGAAATACTTGTCCTCTATAGAAATTTTCCCTTCTAACAATTATGTGACCAGACCAGAGTAATCTATGAATAGTAACAATTATGTGACCAGACTAGAGTAATCTATGAATAGTAACAATTATGTGACCAGACTAGAGTAATCTATGAATAGTAACAATTATCCTAAAGATTAAAAACCTGTTTTGCATGGTTAAATAATAGCAGTAAAATTTAATAAGTAATGGTAATGATATTTTAATAAGTATTGGTTTTGGGATTTACATAAAAAGAATACAGGTCCAGTTTTGAAATGTTTCGACTGAAATTATCAGAAATATGTACTAGGGGGCTATACCTGGCAAAAAACTAAAAAGTGAATAACGATTCCAAGCAAAAACTACAAAGCTAACAGACCAGCACGTGGCTGCACGTAAGTTTAATGCTAAATGGAAAGAGGGGAGATCTTGGCTGACATTCGCGGAGAAAAATGTAATCCTTCATGTATTCGCCAGTTTCACGATAAGAGCTCTTCTCTGTAAAAGATACATTTAGGAAGACGATAAAATGTATTAAAAGTGGCTTCTCTTTAAATATGTAAATGTAGGAAATACAAAATACAATCTAAAGAAATGTTCTATTAAAGTGGAAATATAAAAACGATGTCATATTAGTAGTGTTGAAAAATCGGGAAAATTTCATAATCGATAATCGGTCATGATTGGAAGAACTGTTTCGATCAATGATCGATATAATCGGTATTTACATGTAGTTATTATTGTTTATTATTTTTGGAGTTATTTCTATTTAGTTTTATGGATATGTGCAGTATACACACTAGCTGGTGTCACTGAATTTCAGTTTTCAATGTGGAGTCCACTCTGACTCTCCCCCACACATGTCTCGATATAAAAGCGGGAGTAACAGTCAGATGAATCTCGGATTAGATATTACTTAGTGTACAAGCGACAATCGATTGTGAAAAATAGAATCGATAATCAGAATCAAAGAGCCAAAAACGGTTGACAATCAATTGTCGGCGACAATCGTTTCATCACTACATATTAGCAAGTAATATCCTGGATATGATACCTACGATCAACAAAATAACATGAATAAGTTTCTCATACACAGTTTTATCACCCAAATTCAACTGATACACAACTAAGTAAGTGATAAGTATTCAGGTAGTAAATTAGATACATGGAATTCTTTAGGAATATATCAGATACATTTTAAGCTCTATTTATTTGATACTTTACATGAAGCTTTGTTACTAAATAGGAAGAACGCTATTGATTTTGGGATCAAAAGGTTAAAAGTTAAGATCACTACTGGACTTCTGAATCAGTAGAAAAAGTCTGTGACACTCATTGCGAGGGGATATATGCCTCACCTTGCAGAGCTCTGACGTCTATTTAGTTTTATCTTTAAGTTAACAGATATTGATATTCATGAACAAAATAATTATGGATTAGAGATATCAAAACCTTTGCTGTCTTTTTGTAGAGAAAAATTGCCACCCAGGCCTCAAGGTCAGAGGTCAGAACCTGAGAACAATAGGGTAAGTTGCAGCACTATGTTGAGAGTCAAATTAATTGTGGCACCTTGAAAGGATATAGTAATTAACACCTGTTAATATTGTACAACAGAAATACTACCTTTATGGAGATGTTTGGATATTTGGTTTATAGATGAAGCATTGCAGATGAGCATGTCGGTTTAGCTCTAATTGATTTTATGTTTTTCTGGATATTAATAACTGTCTTTGACCTTGACCTTTGACATGAACCAGGAAAAGATAATGTGTAATGGTTTAAAATTTGAATTTCAAATTGCACAATTTAAAAATCAAGCCCATCAAGGTCATATTTCAATGTCAATTTAGGAATAAACCATGTTTATAGTTTTTCTTACTACTCATCTCTCATGATAAAAGGGAGACAATCTCATTACCATAGTAAAGTTTAGTTCATTGAAACAGTTTCTCCTCCCTGTTGATTTGAATTTGATATCCACTAACAGGGTTTCCCAGGCTTTGCATTTGGGGACGGTGGCTTTCAGATGTCCTTCGGAATTGGAGCTTTTCCCTTTGGTATTTTTGCATCAACACTAAACTTCAATGATGGGAGGCCTGGTCCAGGTATTGTATTTTGTAAAACTATAAATAGATTGACACAAATTTTTTTAAAAAAGCTATCAAAACAGTTAAAGATGTGACCATTATCATATAATATTCTGTAAATTCCTAAATATATGTAAGGAGTATATTATTACATAACTTTGCAAGAAGCACCATTTGCGAAATAAAATTCCTTGCTTTTAATTCTTATATTCCTGAAGTATATACAGTGAAACTTCTCCAAACCGGCCCCTCAGAAAACCGGTTCTCCCTGAATATCGGCCGATTTTCAAAGTCCCGGCAGAAACCTTAACATTTCCTTACAAAGAAAGTCTCACAAAACCGGCCACTCCTGAAAACCGGACATCAGCCACTTTTTAAAGTACAATTGTTAACAAACATTTGTAATTTACCCTTATTGTATTGTTTATTGGCTTTAAGCCTTACGGCTCATCAGCATAATACATATTCAATTACAAAGTATAAACAAAAAAAGATGTATACAGTATGAAAAGTGGAGTGGATATTAGAGGATGGACATACATGAAGAGAGTTATAAGACAAGTTTACATAAAAAAGAAACCAACAAAAACCAGCATATACATTAGACGATAGTTTGGCTAGATTGTAAGAGTAAAGCACCTTTTAAAAATTTACCCAGATTACAGAGTTGTTTTCTATTATGAATTGACATCAATTGTACCAGTTTAAACATAGAAGCATGCGACCAATAATATTTTTTTTATATATGCAGATCTGAGGTTTTTGTACAAAGGACATATTAAAATAAAATGATATTCGTCCTCAACTTCGTTCAAATTACAAAATTCACACAATCGATCTTGTCTTGCTGTGCCATTATATCTACCTTGTTCAATTCTAAGCTGGTGAGCAGACAATCTAAATTTTGCTAAAAGATTAATAAGATTTTCCGGAATAGATTTTGTCAAGTAAAATTGAATGGTAACATTATCAATAAGGTGTCTATACAGAATACATTTGGGTGAATTATCAAAAAATTCATCTCGTGACTGCATGAAGTTGTCAGTTAAATGCTGTTTGAGACATTCTAGAAATAAAACTTCATTATTAACATAGTGGTTAAACCATACATCACCAAATCCTTTCGATAATAATAAATGCTTAACTTGGCAGCGCCAATTACAGTTCTTGTGATTGCAAATCAACATGTCATCATATATAGATTGAAGGATACAATTGTCGGTTTTGATAACTTTCAACCAATATTTGATAATTTTTATCATACGTAAATTATACATTGGCACACGACCAAGTTCCCCGTAAACCATATAATTTGGAGTGCACTTCTTTACATGTAAAATTCGCTTACAAAAGTCCACATGTACCTTTTCAACATCGTTACCTGGGTTAAAACCCCAAATTTCACTACCATAATTCAAAACACTTGAAACATAAGTATCAAATACATGAAGTTTTGTTACAATATTCAGTGACAGATTATCACAAATTCGAAGAATATGGTACATACATTTTCTACCCTGCTCGGCGATAATACACTGAGACTTTAAAAATTTACCATTAAAATTTAAAGTAAGACCAAGATAATTAAAGCTGTCAACAACTTCTAGTTCGCTACCATTGTAAAACCATTTGCTGGCGGCATTTATTTTCCCTCCGTTACGAAAGACAAGAACTTTTGTTTTTTGAATGTTAACTTTTAGGTCCCATTCGTTACAATAAACTGATAATGTATTTAACATGTTTTGTAATCCTGTGGCTGATTCAGAAAAAAGTACAGTATCATCAGCGTACATTAACAAAAACAGTGATATATCTTTAAAGTCAATTCCATCATATAAGCTATTAATAAATGCATTCGCAAAATCATTCACATAGAGAGAGAACAAAAAGGGGGACAACCCCTCACCTTGCATTAATCCGTTTTTACATGAGAAGAAGTTCGATAATTCGGATTGAAATCTAACACAGGATTTTAAGTTACTATATAGTGATTTGATGATTGTAAGTAATTTACCAGTGATGCCATGGCGTGATAATTTAAAAAATAACTTGTTTCGGTTGACATTATCGAAAGCCTTTTGATAATCAACAAAACAGCAAAATAACTTATTTTTGCGTGATAACGTTCTACTAATGACACTTTGTAATGCAAATATAGCGTCTGTAGTGCCAAAACCTGGTTTGAAACCAAACTGAGCATCTGACACAGAATTATTCCCGTAAGACCATTTTAACAACCTATCATTTAAAACAGAAGTAAATATTTTTGCCAAACAACTCACCAGAGTTATGCCTCTATAGCTATTAGTGTCGTTAGCATTTCCTTTCTTAAAAGATGGGAAAATAATTCCCTCAGACCAACATGTTGGAAATGTGCCACGATTAAAGATAATATTGAATAGATGTGACAACAATGGAGTAAAAATAACTCGAAATTTACAAAAGTATTCATTTAACAGGTTATCAATGCCCGGTGATTTAGCAGCTTTCGTTTTCTTTAATACATTACAAACTTCATCACATGATATTGGAACATCTAGCTCCTCGAAAATGCAACTTTGAGCTCGTTCCACATCTGTATTATTGTTATCTCCATCATTGTTACAGACAGACTTGAAATGCTCAAAAAAATTATTCAAAGACAACTCTGTAGGTGGAGACCGTGAATTCTTCTTAAACGCTTTGTAAAATTGCCTAGGATTATTCCTACGTAACAGACTAAGTCGGTTCCCCTCTGATCTTAAATACTTACGTCTGACCTGTCGTTCATAACGTTTGTATTCACCTTTAGCTTCAACCAAATTACATCTGTTTTCCGGGCTACGCTCAGAATTAAAGATGTACATAAAATGACGATAAGTGTTGTACAAGTGCTTACATTTTTCGTCAAACCAAGGTTTATCCTTGCTGGTAGAACTTTTCTTATTTGGTGAATTTTTTTTACAACATGTTACATTTCTAGAACAAGGTTGAAAAACATCATTTAATATAAAATTAAACTGCTCAATACCACGATCCAGTGTTAGGGTAGATGATTGTATTAAGTCGGTAATATTATACAGATCACTGACTTTGTCATTGAGGTCACGTTCCATTTGTTCCACGTGCTCGTTGTCCCATCTGAACTTCCGTGTCGTATTTGGACCACTCGTGATTACATCACTATTATTGGAAAAGCTAGCATTCATACATTTCAAAATAAATTCTACTGGTGCGTGATCTGACCATTCGTTAAACTCACAGACGTTAAGCTTAGTGACATTGTTAAAGTATGCATCTTCTACTAAAATGTAATCTATAACACTTGTACCCAAGTGATTGTAAAAAGTTAACTGACCATTTTGATCACCTGGTGTTCTACCATTACAAAGTCTTAAACCAGTAGATTTACATAATTCTAAAAGCTTTCTACCAAACCTATTAACTATCATATCTTCTGATACTCGATGTGGCATGACCGAATCGGTGTTATAATCAAAAACATTTGACAACATATCATGAATAGGTATAGCAAGAGAGTCTTCTACAATATAATCAGGTAAATTACCAACTCTACTGTTTAAGTCACCGGCAACAACAACAGCGCCGTTCTGTGTAAAAATTGACATATCATTTAAGATGCAATCAAATAAATCGCAATTATACTTTGTGTAGTAAACGTTATGATCATGAGGTATATACGCAAAACAGATATAAATATCGGGATGATCTCTTTGTTCTACTCTTAACCATATGAGTGTGTCTTCAACACATTTAACAATTGATACAAACTTACGAAGTGTTTTTCTGTATAACAGCACAAGGCCACCGCCTTTACCCTTCAGTCTAGGAAAACATTTGTATTCAAATTCGTCGTTTAACCAATCGCACTTTAGAGCTGTTCCAGGTTGAATCCAGCATTCTGATAAAAATATTACATCGTAGTCAGATATGACTGTGCAAAAGTCACTGTCACTTATCTTTTGCTCTAAATTTCTGTTTACATTCCATGCGACTATACGCAATGAATGTCCGACCCCCGCAATTTCCTATCTCATCGGTTCCTGGATCCGTGGGTTGGTAGGTGGTTTGTATGGGACGCCATCAATGTACAGTTTATTGTACACTAAACGTGTCCTGTGTCCTTGTCGTTGTTTCTCCTTCGCAATGTGAATTAGTTGTCATCTTTGTTCGTTGATTTCTGGTGGAAATTGTTCATTTATATAAAAGTTTGTACCTTTCAGTTCTCTGGATCTGAATTTGACGTCTTGCCTTTGTTTAAAGTTGTTAAACTTCGCCACTATTGCTCTGGGTTTGTTACGACCCGTCATTTTGTGTACTCTGTCAAACTTAATGCTGCTCACATCAGCCGTATCCATTTTCAGTTCTTTTTCTAGAAATTCTCGTAAAATGTTCTCAGTCACATTAGGGGTTCCGTCGAATCTCTCAGGAATATTTGAAAAGATTAAATTGTCCCTCCTAGAGCGCGCTTTTACGTCAATGATTTCCCATTTCAGTGCTTGATTTTCTGACTCTAGGTGTGCTATTCGGTCGTCCATTTCGTTGCATTGGTACTCTACTCCATCTGTCCTTTCACTGAGCGTTGTAATCATGTCCTTTGTTTGTTGAAGACTTGAGTTTATACTGGATTTTATGTTGGATAGTTCCGATTCAAAATTTGAGATAGTTGTCACTTGTGCCGATGCTCGCTACTTTAGTTTCAACACTTTCAAGTTTTTCGAGTTTTTTGTACACACCGTTTACTTTGGACTCCAACGTACGGAAAGCGTTGACAAGTTCCTTAGCCCATGGTGGACATGTATCATTTGTTTGCGATTGCACCAGAGAGACATTTTGTTGATCCTGCGATGCTGCGGTTGGTAACGGTGTAGAAGTAATATTTTCTCGATTGTTTGTATCGATAATTGGTGTAGCTGCCAACGTTGAACTTCCATAGAGCACATCGTTCACTTCACTGAGAACACTACTCACAGCCAAGGTACTACTGTCACTATTGTCCGAACTGCTAAGACTTTGACTTTCTTTTTTGCGTTTTTTATCCTGATTCTCACGACGAGATTTCCCCATTTGTATCTATAATCGCTTCAATTATAAAGAGCTAACATACACAAAACGTATGTTGCAAGATAATTTGACCTTACACTTATAAAATCCCCCAAAATCAGGAGCCCCCAAAAACACGTCCACACACCTTGAAATCTAATCACTACTGACTAGGTGGGAAATTATCAACTGGAGGTGTGAAAAACACAAGTGGCCTCTATAAGTTCTATAGTTTACCTGTGCTTTCCAGGGTGTTAATTGGTGCTTGGCTAATCGAAGTGACCCTTCAAATTTCTGTAGGAAATGTTATAAACAGATATGCATATATTGAATGAATACAATCAATAGGGATTCAATAAGCCATATTGTTGCACCATGGATATAAGTGATAGTTAATAAACAACAAACCCATGCCTGTTAATGATAATTTTCAATAGATGAATGATTTTTATGGGGGTTTCCATAGACTTAAAATTCCTAAGAAACATCAAAATTAAAATTATATATTTACTACTGTACTTTTCAAAAACGTCAAAACAAATTTGTTAACGATATAAGCAATGGACGTAAACAGAGATTTTATAGGTAAGAGGAATTCCAATAATAGGCCTCTGTGTTTTCTTTATGTATCCTGTTATAAATTTTTAGTTAAAATTAGATGATTGCAGCAAGGCTATGTCTTGTAATAATTACCTGTAGGTACACTCGGTCTAGTTTGATCTCCACCGATAATTGATCATAGATCCCCATATCAAAGTGAGCAGTACCTACTCTGTGTATTAATTGCAGCAATCAAATGGCTATGTGTTTTGTTTTGTTTATTCAATTCAATTCTTTATTGGCACTAAAGCACATTATATAAGAATGTGTTGTTAGCCATACATAGATACACATATATATTGATACGTTACAAAATATCAAACTGTTGAAAACTTATTTCTAACATTAAAACAGTCTCTGATGTATAGACAGGTTTGTTTTGTAGATACAAGGTTATGTGGATTTAGTAAACAAAATAAGGTATTAATATCTTGTAGTTTTGAATGCATTTTTCTAATATGTTCATACACAGGACAATCAAGTAAAAAATGTTTTTCATCTTCAACAATAGTTTGACAATGAAAACAAAATCTATTTTCTCTAGGAATGACAGGATTACAATATCGACCTGTTTCTACATACAACTTATGTGCACTTATTCTTAATTTGGTAAGATAAGAAACTAAATTCTTAGGAAGTGGAAGACATAAATATGGTTGGACTTCTAGTTTCATAACATCATGGTTGAATAATGTACTATAAAATGAGAGCTTACCACTTTGAGTGTTGTTAATATGTTGAAGTTCAGAAAAGAATTCATTTTCAAAGAATTTTTTAAGTTTAGGAATAAACATTTTACATTCAGTGTCAACGTTAACATTTAACATCTTTTGTATTGATTTTATACAAGTTTACCAGCATTTTTTATTTTCACTAGCCAAGTGTACATCTTCCAAGTAAGCATTCCTTAGTAAAACATTGTGATTATCATTAGATTTTGCTAAATTTTCCAATCTAGAATAGTATTTAATAGCAAGCTGGTATATTTTGGCATGAGGGAGAACACCTAATTCCATTTTTGTTGCCAAGTTTGATGCTTTATTAAAACATAAGCCGAAATTCTACATAAATGCTGCTAGTCTACAGATTTCTAAACAATTATCAAATGCAGTTTTATTTAAACGGAATGTTTTCCATTATTTATGCATGTCAATGTAAAAATGTTTATTCATGTTTAATTAGTTTTAGTGCCATAAATTGAAAATAAACATGTTAGTAAATTATTATGTTTTATTTCCAATAGTGATATAATAGTCCTTGAACACCATATTATATGGTTTGTGGTATGTAAATGAAATATCTAATAAAAATTGAGCTGAAATGTCTCTAAATGCTAAATTCTCGGTATACCAGCCACCCCTCTAAACCGGCCATTTTTTTTGGTCCGACAGCTGGCCGGTTTAGAGAAGTTTCACTGTATACTTATATTTGCAAAAGGTTTTGATTAAAAGTTCACTTGCAAAGCCATGTTGTTGTGGTTTGATGTTTACAAACAATCATTGAGAAATGATGGTAGTAATTGTGATATATATATATATATATATATATATATATATAATGTATATTCATGTAATACATGAACAGATTGTTTTTTTTCCAGCCCAGCCAGGCACAGCCCACCATACAGAGGAACAGTTCCTGTCCAAAGTTTTCCTGTGGGTGGCTGTTTTGTTTATATTCTGGCTGTTGATTGCTTAACATTGTTATACTGTTTAGAAGTTATCCTACCGTCATGGGGATTTTAAATTTAGATCTATTGTGGAGAGAGAGAGAGAGAGAGAGAGAGAGAGAGAGAGAGAGAGATGAAACATTTACCATATTAAATGTAATATGAAAGATACAAAATTGCTTTAATATACCATGTAACAGAACTCTGGTGTATTTTGATTAGTTGAGTATCAAGTTTCGTTGATGATTGTGTTCATTTTCGGTATCAAATTCAAAATTGTCACATGGTATTTTTTTCTACTAACAGAGATGGGAATATGATACATGTGAATGATACAGGACTTCTGGCCATAATTACTGTGCAGTGATACATTTTGTTGAAATTTGTGAAAGCTTTCATAGAAACATAAAAGTGGTTTTATAGCCAGCTTGTGTTGGAATTGATATATAATCAGTATATGTTGTCATTTAATTATTTATCAGAGTTTATTATCACATAGAATCAAGGTTGCAGGGCATGTAAAAACTTGCTTTTGTGTGCATTATACTCATGAAAGGTATGGAATTGCTGTACGATAGAAATTGCTACTTTTTAGGATTTGAATCTTATAATTGTCACAGATATGGAAAATCCCTATCCATTTCTGGGTTCAAAAGGTCATAGGTCAAGTGATAGACAGTGCCAGAATTCCAGAATAAAGGAGGTTCGTGGATGACGGCTGTATTTCATGTTACCAGTCATAAATGATGCATATTGCCTGGGCACATTCCATTTTGCAGTGCCGTTGTTAATGCATTGTGTGCATAATGATAAATCTGTCGTAGTTTCTTGCTTGAAGATCAGAATTTATTCTGTTGTGAAATTTTGATAAATGTTGATATTTTGCACCCAAAAATGGTACATATGATTGTGTTCTTGTATCTGTTTTTCACAACAGATAATTATTAGATATATATGATATAGAAGCCTGCATTTATCGACATTAAATGCTTATTTGTGATTATGGAGTCTGATGAATTTTGATGTCAGATCATATGTATGGTGTCGTTGGTGATCTATTAACTTAATTAGTGGATATTCTTGATAGTACTGTACACACAAGGATATTACTTTTATTTATGATTTTAGTATGGTAGCTTTAACTCTGACTAGAGTCTTCAATCTAAAGCTTCCTTATCTATTCCATACAGCCAGGCGTCACTACATCAGAAGTAAGTTAAACGCTGATCTTCAATCTTAAACAAATGATTTGACAGTTGTAGGATTCAGTATGTGAAATGTTCATATGTAAAAATACAGCAAAGTTTCATATAATAAGCAATCTAATGAAAATTAGCTTGGTAGTGGATTCAAAACAGCAAATTTTAATTAGATTGTTATGGTAAACAGATTGTTAAAAAAATGATTTTAAAATAAAGCATTATTAATAAAATTTTCTTGTTTGATTTTTATTTTCTTATTATATATTATGATATGTATCAGTATAGAATTTTTAGCGAGGATTTAATTTTGGCATTATTAGCGATGTGCAGTGTTGATATCGCTATTTAAAGTTGAATATCGCTAATATTTATTCCTTGTCGGAGGTAATAGCAATCGATATATATCTTTATTGAAATTCTGAAGTCGCTGAAATTAGCTATCGCTAAATATATATACCCATAATTTATGGACATCTCGCTGAAAATACCACTTATACAGTACCTCAATATGATTTGTTTGTGAAAACTTTTATTGTGTTGTCTGATTGGTTTAAACAGTTATGTACAAATTAAGGAAGATTAAAACTTCATGTTTCCCTCAAACCGTATTTGTCCCATTGGGAACCTTGTGCATTTTCCATAAATTTGATGTCAATGTAAACGTAGTTTATTCTGACGTTACAATAAGTCCTAGTCATTTCAATTTAAGTAGTGAATTTTCATAGTTCATAAATCACAAAAGGAATTTGTGTATATGCACATTTCTGATACAGATTTAAATCGCCTGATTTTGATTGATACAAAGACCATGTAAGTAATCGGCATTCAAGGAGAATGAAAACAAGAAATGCTTATCATCTCGCATCATTTCGTTGCTTGTTCCTTTTAATGCATTGACTGCATGATGTTACCATTAGGGCAATCTTACCTACATTCAATTGTATGATTGAGCAGTAATAACCCCTATTTCAAATGCAATTTTTAGTAAGTCTTGCTGTTGGGTATAGTTACCAATTTATTTTATGAATGTTCAAGAGAAATGAAGATCTATATATTCACCCAAGAAAAATCATGTTGCCCGCGGGAAATATGATTGTTATTGGGTGAATAAATCGCGATCTTCACATTTCCCTCAGTATCGTGCAATACGTATAGTAAGTAAAATATTGCATTCACTATGAATAAAAGAAAAATTACAATATTGAGAATCCAGAATATGATGATTATCGATGTGCCAAGTAGGTGCTTCGAGGTGGGTGTCTCTCATCACAGTTGCTGTGTTCTAATTTCGTGTTACAGAAATATATACAGATGTATGTGAAGGGCAATGAGATGATGTCCCAGAATCAGACTGTCTAGACAAACTTGATGTTGTGTCCAGGTAGATGACTTGACCATAGGCGCTCCCCAGCTTAATTGTTAAAAAAAATATATATCTACTATACTATAAACATAACTGTTAAAAAAAATATATATCTACTATACTATAAACATAACTGTTAAAAAAAATATATATCTACTATACTATAAACATAACTGTTGAAAAAAATATATATCTACTATACTATAAACATAACTGTTGAAAAAAATATATATCTACTATACTATAAACATAACTTATTTATGTTTATAGTATAGTAGATATATATTTTTATGTTTATAGTATAGTAGATATATATTTTTATGTTTATAGTATAGGAGATATATATTTTTTTTAACAATTAAGCTGGGGAGCGCCTATGGACTTGACAGCTTTATCCTCAGAGTTTACTATTTTATAAAGTTATAAGCGTGTCATGCTAAAACCCATTAGAACATTCCTTTGTGTTTGATGTTTTAAATTTTTTTATTTATTATATGTATGCGTGTGAGACCGGAATAATGGATTCTAGACCTTTCCAATTCTAAATTTCTACATTCCGGAAGTGTCATTTTTGTTTACATGAGAGACGTATTCATTGAAATGTACTGTAGAAACTAAGAAAGAATATGAACACAGCCCGGGGCTTCTGACGAATGATTTAAACAATTTCTTACTCGCATAATAGCTAATTCAACATTGTTTTATAATGTCAAGACAGCCAACATCGCAATCTCAGGTGGGTCGTAATGAGTGCGGTGTTTAACTATTTCGAATTTTCTCTTAAAATCTGTGAGACGGCAAACCGAAATTCGTAAAGTATGAAATAACTATTACCTTTAGATTAGATGATACAGGCGAAAGGTAAAACGGATTGATGTAATTGCTTATTATGTAATAATATAATTATACGTTTACTAAGCAGGTACTGTTAGTGTTAATATAATGTTTGGCTTCACATTTTAATCACGGATCTCGGGAACAAGCATGCTTGGTTTCCCTATTTGAAAATAAATATTCTGCTTGAATAATTTTGATGTGAAAAAGTGTGACTTATACAAAACAAAAACCAGTCCAAAGTTATATTCCATCATGACAATGGCCATGAGATCTATCTCATGTTGAAAGGGAAAGCCCATCTTTTTGAATGTTGTCCTTTGTAGGTTTCGATTTATATCCTTGGTAATTTTCTTTTTTGAATATATTTTTAACATGAATTAAAATGTGAGCTAGGCTGCCCATAAATTCAGCTTTACTCATAAATTAATTACAACAGTAATCTCTGATAATGGGTGATTAAAAGAAGGGAAAGTAAGTTTTTCACCTATTGTAGGAGCCAAGGTACATAATTCATTTTGGAAAATTGTTGATATTAAGGGGTTACTCGATCTACAGCATCATAATCGCTGACTTCCTTTCAAACCATAAATGAAAATATAAATCAGCAATATATTTCTTTTCCTTTCGGATTTCATTGCTTAGCTACATGTGTAGCTCAGTGGGTTAATTAGCACGTCAACTGCTGCAGAACTTTGCATCGCAGGTTCAAGTCCAGCAGGGGTTTTAACTTTTTTTCCAGATTACTTTATACTGAAACTGCACATTTCTTGACTAACTAATTAAGTGAATTGAAAAGTTTTCAATTTCAAATTATTGTTGTATGTATCCTCCATTTTTCATCCATATCAATTTTCTCTGGTGTTACATTCCTCCTTTGAAATGATTAAAACCATGGGGAAAAAATCTCAAAATATATGGGATATTATACATGTATTCACAAATTAAGATGGCGAGCACCTATATGTTTGACCCCATGCTTTCGGCTATCTTGTTCATATCACATTATATAACAGTATAGGTATTTGTCGATGAAACCTATAAAATGGCACATGAATATTTTTTGTTTGCATATGATATTGTATAACAAATAGAGTTTTGAAATACTTTATATTTCATAATTTGAATGCATTTACGTTTTTAGTCTATGAAATGCACATATTATTTCAATTATACCACAAAATACAAATATGATATGACAATATAAAATATTCCACAGAATACATATTATGTAAATCATATTAGGTACATGTGCTATAGAATAAATTACATTCCTGGACACCAATTTTTGTGATTTGCCAAGATTTTACATTTGTACGCCTTGATATAATTTTGTGGATAAATACATGCAGTTTGTGTTCATTGAGGCATTTAATTTGTAGAGCACAGCTAAGGTTACGATTTACCACAAAAATGACACCCCACCCACCCCCCACTTCATGAAATATAATAATTCCAGTGCACATGCTTTGTCATGTAAAGTAGCATTGTAAGATGTGTCTATTATGCATACAGAAAATATTTGATAATTATAGAGGAAGAAAAATGAAGAAGTCATTAAAATGTTTAGTTTCCTACAACCCATATTTTTGTTTCCTACAACCCATATTTATTATTTTTGATTATAGATTAAAAATTTGTTGTGGAATTAATATCCTTTCTTCACAGTGTCTCATATAAACTGACTGGTACTAATTTATTATAGTACAAACTACATAACTTAGGGATTTAATTTTGTTTGTAACACACAAATTGATTGGCTGCGAAACATGCTTAATTAAATTTCAACAACATAACTTGCTACCTATGACATAATTTTGATGTCATTTAATGCTTGGCATTTTTGTTTGATATTCTGAAAACATACTTAAAAGTGAATTTATGAAGACATATATATATGTGTGTGTGTGTGTGTGTGTCTATATATATATATATATATATATATATATATATTGTTTACAACTCCAGTGTGTTCATGAGGAAATGCCTTTCATTACAATTTGTAAAGATATCAAAGGCAAAAACATTGGGAATTAATGTAAATATTCATTAGCTAAATATGCACCCATGGTCATATTACATCCCAATATAGCACACTTTGGTTTATTTCTACATTAATTAATGTTTAAGGTATGCACTATTACAATTGCTGATTACAATTTGAATAGTCAGATATACTGTATGTTCCATGCGTCATTGGATAATGTATTTACTTGATTTTTAAGAGAGGAAGCCAAAGAAGCAATGCTCCATCCAGAGCTCAATCTGAGGGGAGGGTAAGTAGGACTTTCTACATCTAAAAATGGAACATAGTCCCAGAGGAGGGTAAGTATAGGAATGTCTACATCTAAAAATAGAACATAGTTCCCAGAGGAGGGTAAGTAGGACTGTCTACATCTAAAAATAGACCACAGTCCCAGGGGAGAGTAAGTAGGACTGTCTACATCTAAAAATAGACCACAGTCCCAGGGGAGGGTAAGTAGGACTGTCTACATCTAAAAATAGACCACAGTCCCAGGAGAGGGTAAGTAGGAATGTCTACATCTAAAAATAGAACACAGTTCCAGGGGTCCTCATGGTCAGACTCTGTATGAATGTAAAAATAAAACACCTCATAGTCCCAGAGATAAATAATGATAATGATATCCTACAGCATTACACAATGAGTTATACAAACTAGTGAGTGTGGTCACGACTGGGAGATTGAAATATCTAATGATGTGTGCAGTAGCATAAAAAATCTGTCACATCCAATTTTTCATTTAAATGTCGCAGGGTCGCTGTTTTGTTGCAAACAACACAAAACTGGGTCGGTCTCAGACAATTATTTTATTTCAATAGAAGGGAAAAAAAACCTGGAAAAAATATGAAAACATACTCACAAACATGCACACAAGATAATAGACATACATAAAACAGAAGACGTAAACTAAAAGACATTTTAACATTTACGATAAACGAATCAATATTAATACGACTGCCAGTATAATTACATATATTTAACAAGTAAATGAATTACAAGATAAATGTAAATCTTACCAGGCATCCAGTATTATAAATGAAAAATATTTAAGTTACATCGAGTGAATCGATATTTTACCAAAAACTGTCCAATATAACCGTATTGGCACAAGGCTTAGAGTGGGGATTTTGGCGGGGTTTCTAACTTTATATAGTGCACAGGTTAGTAACACGTGCATAATTAATTAGTATTCGGTAAAATCCATTGGTCCGCAGTATTATGAACTCAGACCACTGGTCAGTCAAACGTAAAGTTGAACTAAAAATAGAAATAATTACCACCTGTACAATACAAAACGTTCACACTGACTCTCGCATACTTGAAAAACCAGTTTGTATTCAATTGGCTATGCGCGCCAATATGAATACTGATATAATCATAGCGCATAAATATATTTTAAATAAATTGCAACTGTGACATAAATTTTCAATGACTTAAATCTTTTTAGTAAGTTACAAGTAAATTTAGGGACTTGAGGATTGATGAGGGTTTCTAGAATTAAGGTATTGGTGCCAGATAACACATAACACTGCAATCTGAATTTTAGGAGGCCCCGATAGACAGGAGAAGTTACATTCCTCCAGATGGATATGACACAGAAGCCATGAAACAATTCAGGACGTACCTCACGGAGACGGGGGTGGAGGAGACATTCCAGAAGCTGGTCAAAATGTTACTTAATCGGCCCACCCTTCCCTACAACCCCTACCCGGGCTTCGTTCTTCGATTCCGACAGTATGCAGAAAAGTGAGTCAAACCAGACCAATTTTATCATTGGAAAATTCTGTCATTGAGATTTTTTGAGTTAAAAACAGTTGTAGATAAATAAGATTTTAATGAATTTTGCAAATCAGATCACAATATTCACTTAACACACTTCATGAAAAGTTTGCTGGCATGAAGCATTGCTGTTCATGCCCTCATGTATTTTCAAAAATGAAATTTATTTTTTTTGTATTTATATTTTACTTTCCATTCTTTAGAATAGTCATACTCTATTTATCAAAATTCATATGCACACTGTTCACATTCATGAGGAAATGGCTATCATTTCAATTGGTAAAGATATCGAAGGTAAAAACATAGGAAATATAGATTATTGTTGATTGTTTGCACAATTCAAAAGAATTTGATTTCATTAAATGTTTCATGATGCAGATTTCACATGGAGCAAGAAACCATTGGAAAGATACAGCAGTCTTTACGTAAGTTTCATGATTATTGACAATGTATAACAATGGTAACATATACACGTAATATACAGGTATTGTTGTTTACATGTAATATACAGGTATTGTTGTTTACACATAATATATGAGTATTGTTGTTTACACGTAATATATGAGTATTGTTGTTTACACGTAATATATGAGTATTGTTGTTTACACGTAATATACAGGTATTGTTGTTTACACGTAATATACAGGTATTGTTGTTTACACGTAATATACAAGTATTGTTGTTTACACGTAATATACGGGTATTGTTGTTTACACGTAATATACAGGTATTGTTGTTTACACGTAATATACAGGTATTGTTGTTTACACGTAATATACACATTATGTTGAGGTGTTATATATACACATTATGTTGAGGTGTTATATTTACACATTATGTTGAGGTGTTATATACACACATTATGTTGAGGTGTTATATATACACATTATGTTGAGGTGTTATATATACACATTATGTTGAGGTGTGATATATACACATTATGTTGAGGTGTTATATTTACACATATTGCTGTACCTTTATAACAATGAACCATAACAGTTAATTTTAAATAACGTTTTACTCATGAATAGAATTAGGCAGCAGGAACAATGTGCAATTCAGCCTTCTCTCTAAATCATGAAAGTTTACTTCAACACACAAGTGTTTTAACATTTCATAAGTTTGTTCTTGTAGAGGACTCTGGTAGAGATAGAATATTCAGTTTGATAGAAACATTGATGAATGGCTATTCTTATAATACTAATTAGGGCCTGATGTAAGGGGGGGGGGGGGGGGGTAACGTAAGTTTCCTTGGGAAGATTTCCATAAATTTTATACATAATATTTGGATTAGACAGAGGAAGATCCCTTTATCAGCTTCGTCATTACAGAGTTATGGGACTTTTAATGTTAATTATAAAAAATGGTGGCTGTCAGCCAGGTTCAATTGTCAGTGGCCAGACAGTTGGTAGCTAGAGCACCTGACTAGAGATTCAGGGGCCCAGGTTTGAATCCTGGTCTGGTCTGTTGCATTTCCCCCATTCCTATTACAAAATGATTGTGTGCCTCCTATGGCATACAATAACTTGAGATTACTTGAGAAGATTTTCATAGAATTTAAAGGTGATTGGAAGAGGATGACTTTAGACTGTTATAGAGTTATAGCATTTAATTTTTTTATATTAAGATACTAACTGATTGCGAGGCCCTTTTGGACTGGTCAGTTTTCTAGTTTAGACATGTGCATGCCTTTCTGACTGGTCAGTTTTCTAGTTTAGACATGTGCATGCCTTTTTGACAGGTCAGTTTTCTAGTTTAGACATGTGCATGCCTTTCTGACTGGTCAGTTTTCTAGTTTAGACATGTGCATGCCTTTCTGACTCGCCAGTTTTCTAGTTTAGACATGTGCATGCCTTTCTGACTCATCGGTTTTCTAGTTTAGACATGTGCATGCCTTTCTGACTTGTCAGTTTTCTAGTTTAGACATGTGCTTTCGACAGGAAATGCCCTGCAGGAGACGTACTTGCCTAACTTGTTCTGTGTGAAGGGACACGACACAGTGTGGGGTTTGTCTAGTATCCTGCGGGCTGTCGATCCGTCCTCCCTGGAAAAGTATCGCTGGCTGATGGACGACCTCACCCCCCACCCCGAGGACATCATATCTACTCAGGACTACTCTGTAAGTCAACACCACAGGGAGATATCCTAGATTGTGATTTCCTTCGAATTTTACAAGAAAAAACCCAAAACAAAATGTACATTTCTATTACTGTACATACATGTATCAGAAAAAGAAGTATGGAATTATTTCATTCTGTAGAAATTCTCCATTGCAGAATCAAGTGATGCTAGCTTTAGTTGGTCCAGTGGTGTTTGATGGGACATTTTATCCATACGTCCACAGCATCAAGATCCGAATAGAGCATCTTATCACTGGTCCGGATGTCAAGGAGGTCAGAGTGGTGTTATGTAATAGAGAATTGTTCTATAATCTAAATTGAGACAGATATACTGTGTACCAGGCAAGTTTCACCTTATGTTACTTTCAGTTAAATACATTAAAGGATTATTTTTCTGACATCTATCGTGCTCATAAAGCGGAACAGTTTGTAATAGATAATTGTCCTATAATCTAGATAATTGAGACATATATGCTATATACCTTATGTTACTTTTAGTCAAATACATGTACATAATTTAAATGATTATTTTTCTGACATCAATCATGCTCATAAAGCGGAACAGTTTGCAGACAAATTCAGTAACTTAAAGTTGTGATAAATTGTCTACACAAATCTTTGTGTCATTTGTACATGTACAATAGATTTTAAAAAAAAACAAAAAACCCATCATGTAATGCTGATCTATACATTTTCTCATGCAGAATGCATTAATAATTTATAATTTACAGCACACTGTGTACCAGAATGTGAGATTGACAGAATAGCAACTGATGCAGCTGGTTCTGTCTTGTCAATACTGGTTCTATAACTCAAACAGCTTTTGAGCTTTTCTCTCTTTGCTGTATTATATGTCCCCATTTTTTGAGACAGGATTGGTTGGGGGTGGGGGGGAGACTTAATTACTTTTGGTTTTATTGTGGACAATGCTTGACTATGAAATGGGTAAAATTAAAGAACAAGGTACGATTGTATACATAAAAAGGCTCAAACATTTTCTCTATAAAATGTGTCTGGAATTAACCTTAATCAGTGTTTTAAAAAAGTAAAATATATGCCAGGTATTACTATGTCAACAAAATCAGAATGATATCGCTAATTGGATAGCATTATGACGTCACAAATAAGACATTTCCCGCCTTTTTTAGCTCACCTGAGCTGAAAGCTCAAGTGAGCTTTTCTGATCAC
>NC_079164.1:100121959-100146959 GCF_947568905.1 Ostrea edulis | reverse complement strand
AAGAAGGGGGTCTGGGGGGCAGCAGCCACCCCAGAAGCTGAGGACATTTTTCGTAATATGTAATAAAGATTGAACAAAAATATTTGTAAGCACGTGCTTACAGTGCTACAATGTAGCTACGCCACTGAAATTTAGTGTGGTGAAATATCAGGGTCAGGGTAAGGTAATATATCTTTTTAGCATCTATTTAAAAAAACAAAACTGGTAGCCAATCAATTATTTTTTTTGTCATCTATTATGCTAATAATACAGAATGGTTTGCAGACAAATACTGAATGATAAATTGTTTGCTCAACTTTTCAAGTTATTTGCACAATAACACTTACTCCAATCATATTGAAATAGTGTATTTGGAAGTATGGGTTATTTTGAAATAAAAGCTAAGTTCCCCAACAACTTTTTCTCTTTTCATTTTCATTAAAATATAGATTAATTTGAAATGCCTACATTGTATATCAAAGATTGCCTGATAACATATAACTCTATAACCAGATAATCTGAAATTCTCAGAACCTGATGATTATTTTCAATATACGATATATACTACTGGGAAGAAAAGCTCTTAAACGTATAATTTATGCTATGTATTAAAGAGTTTTTTTGTAATGTTCAAATATTTGAACCTTTAGGAGTGAACATCCCAGATATTGACGAGGAATATCCAGACATTACAGTGTATGATCTTTGGGACCCTGACAAAATCCAAGAAGAAAAGGTAAGACACTTAATATATCATCTAGAGATTAGGTGGACAGTTTTGAACTATTGGTAAGACACTTAATATATCATCTAGAGATTAGGTGGACAGTTTTTAACTATTGGTTATTTGGACTGGCAGGTGGGAAAAATGCGCAAGTCCAAACAAAAGCAAAGCTGACCACGCTGTATACTTTATATTTCATCTGCAGGAACAAAGTATATCTAGCAGCAATTTTATTTTGACAATGTGGTCACCGACCTCATTCATGAATATTCATTTCTCCAGGACCTTTTTTTTGCAAAATGTTTATATATATTTTTCTCATTTCTAAAGATTTGAGGATGCTTAAAGATCTTTTCTCTGTCCTTTAATATCAACTTAGTATTTAAAATGCATCTTTTATTTCTACTTGATATTTACTTAAATACTTGTTTAAAGTGACTTTTTGTGTCAGATGTCTTTCAGATATTGTATATAGTTTACATGTATAAACATGTTCAAATCAGTTTTATTGTTCACTCTAATTTTCTTCATTTTAAGCAGGAAAATATTTGGTTGGAATAATGAACTGACATAATTGCCAGACACCACAAATTAAATTTTTTTCTCCCTCTTCACAAATGCTTTGATGTGTTGAAGATTTGTTTGTCTAGTAGCTGTGACAATTGTTAGGATTACCACAAATTGAAACTAGCAAACTTTGAACTCTATTTTAACAGGAGGAGTTCCTGCAGGTTTTGAGTGACACTGTTATTGGCAATAAGTACATTTGTATGGAGTGCGTATTCCGAGCGGATCCGTATTATCCAAAGTACATCCGAGGACAAATCCAGTATGGACTCAACTTCATTGAAATCAGTAATGACAATGTAGAAGAAGGGTATGATTTTCCAAAGCGTTTTTATATCAGTCAATATGTGTTTATGTATTTCAATTTGTGAATACCATAGCTGAGTAAATCGATGCTCTGATTGTCATCTTTTTCAGGATTGTGAGTTTTACCGAGTTTCCGATGGCATGTTTACACGAGGGAGTGTTTCTGAACAGATCTCACGCCGAGCAGTACATATCTATATTTTCTCCACAAGTTGATCCATTTCAAAATGATGGACCAAGATCAGCCTGTAAGCCTGAGTATGATGTATGATCAGGGTTTGACAACTGTGAAACGACATCAGAATTATTCTTTCTAGATGATGATCTGGTTTTCATTAATGATGAGTTAATGTTCAGACATTAGTCTGTATATCGTTCATTAGTTCAGGTCTAGATTTCTCGAAAATATCTCAAACTTGAGATTCGACTGAAGTCCAGGCCAGGACCTGAGAGCAAATCATTTCCTTACTGTAGATTCCTAGTATACCCGAGGAATTCATTATTGCGTAATTTCCTGAGAAACATCACTCGTGTTAATTGCTTTATTTATATATTGCTAAAATACATGTAAAAAATTTTGTTCAACAACAGACCCCTTGCGAATTCAATTTGCCATTCACAAGTTATTTCGCGATATTTGATTACTGTTCACATTTAACCTTTGTATGAATCACTTTTAAGCACAGTTATGGCCCTTGGATTTTGAAAATTCCAGTCTTCTGATCTTTCACTTCACCAATGCTTTGTCAATTGAGATAGGAAGATTAATTTTTATGCCCTTGCAACTTAAATTCTTTCTTCCCACATACACTACATGTAGGGTAAACGGTTTGTCAAGCTAATACCTCCTACAGTTTTCGAGCTAGAACTTTTTATTCTATTCGAGGTATTATTAGTACATATATTAAAGTAGTGCATACTCTTAAAACTTCAGTGACCTTTAAAATTTCTATGACTAACAAGATGTTAATTAAACTTTGTCATTGTTTGGAACTTCGTTTACCACATACTGTACATTGTACATATTCTGCGTGGTGGATTTCCACATTGTTGGAAAATTGTCCTGTATGATGGATTGTGGGGTAGCATCAAATATGTCTTCCAGGCACTAACCTGTTATCCTTCAATATCCCTGTTTTCTATACTTCATTGATGCTTCTTGTAGGGGGCATATTTTCATTGTTATTCATGCTTTTTGTAGGGGGTCTCCACAGAATTTAGGTCTGTTAGAATGAAACCTATTAAATGCAATCTGTAACTTGTCATTATACAACACTTTGAAATAACAATGAGGCCTTGTCATAAAGGGGAAATGCCATAAAATTCATTTTCATTCCCTATGCAAAGTTGAGTTGATTTTTTATATATAAATCAAGTTAAGTTAAAGATTGAAAACTACATTTGTCTTCCTGGTGACTGGCTGGGACTTCTGTCTCTATACTTTGTGAAGTGAGAATGATTGATCGATTAGGTGATATGATAAACAAACTTGTCAGTGAAGGTGAATTTACTTTTTGTGTCGTGTATGTTTGGTGAATTTAACATCGACAGTTTTGTGTTGTGTATGTTTGGTGAATTTAACATCCACTGTTTTGTGTGGTGTCTGTTTGGTGAATTTAACATCGACTGTTTTGTGTGGTGTCTGTTTGGTGAATTTAACATCGACTGTTTTGTGTGGTGTCTGTTTGGTGAATTTAACATCCACTGTTTTGTGTGGTGTCTGTTTGGTGAATTTAACATCGACTGTTTTGTGTGGTGTCTGTTTGGTGAATTTAACATCGACTGTTTTGTGTGGTGTCTGTTTGGTGAATTTAAATATCAACTGTTTTGTGTGGTGTCTGTTTGGTGAATTTAACATCGACTGTTTTGTGTTGTGTATGTTTGGTGAATTTAACATCCACTGTTTTGTGTTGTGTCTGTTTGGTGAATTTAAACATCAACTGTTTTGTGTCCTGTTTCAGTGGGTCAGCCGGAGAGGCCAGACAGGCTAGAGATAGGGGGCCCCAGGAACTACAGTCGACAGAGCAGGAACCGCCCACCCACTATAGCCCAGGACCAGGATATAAGGGCCGTCAGACGTCACGTGTATGACAGGACCACCCACATCATGCCCAAGAAAGTCAGAATTGACGGGTTCCGTATCGGGGATGAGAACTCCTACGGCCCTTACGCATGGCAGATTACAACCCCAATAAAGTAAGCTTGATGAAGATATGTCTATAAAACAACAAAACTACAATAAAGCAGGGAAAGCAGGGGAAGTTGAAGAGGGTTTAATTTCTGTTAACTTTGTGAGGAGCAGTTAGGCGGAATTCTAAACCCCCATGGAAATATTAAAATGATAAAAAACAACATTGAAATACCTGCGGGACATTTTTGGAACGGAGCAATTTATTAATTACCCTATGGCTATGACATGTATAAACCCTTTATTTTATTTTTTTTGGTGACTAGAGCTATAACTCCCTAGACATTGCTAAGTTTTGTTGAAATCAAGAGGAGTAATGCATATCACAGACATTCTAAAGTTTTATGAAGTTTAGTAACGTGAACAGGCTTATGCTTAAAACTTACAAACTTAAGCCGCCATGTTGTTCCCACTTCACAGAATGCTGCACGATTTGAATTACTACACAATTATTTGTTGAAGTAAGATAGTAGTACTACTTTTGTTTTCATGGGTCTGACACACTCTGTAAAGAACACTAACTCTTTTCAACACCAAATTAAGTGACCACAATATGGTCCATATCAAACTACAAAATTTAACCTCATGAGAATGTATGATTCTGCAGCACTGTTACTGTTTTTCAAGAAATAAATTTTGTTTTCGAAAATAGATGAGGGTGTAGACTGTGACATTTCCTGCCTTCATACTTCATACTTCACACTTCATACTTCATACTTCATGAAACGCGTTCGTGTGAGAGTCACATTAGTGTGAAGTGTTGCAGTTCATATCCTCATGTATTTTCAGAAATAAAATTCATTTGTTATATTTACATGCTGCTTTCTTTTCTGTCTGAATTCCCAGCTGTTAAAACAAAATTTACTACATGTATATTGATTAAGATTCATTCACGCATGTTAAAACATTTAAGATTTATTCACGCATGTTAAAACATTTAAGATTCATTCACGCATGTTAAAACATTTAAGATTTATTCACGCATGTTTAAACATTTAAGATTTATTCAGGCATGTTAAAACATTTAAGATTTATTCAGGCATGTTAAAACATTTAAGATTTATTCACGAATGAAGAATTGGCTATCATTACAATTTGTAACTTGATATCAAAGGCAATGACATTGGAAATGTAAATTTTATTTTATAACAGTGAGTTACACAGTATTTGATTTTTGTGATGACATTTTCTTCTCAGATCTCATTTCCAGAAGAGGATAGCTGGCCACCACATGCACGCTGAACTGTGCGATGCTGTTTATTGTGCAATCATACTCCTACTGTTGGACAGGTCAGTCTTTTAACATCACTGTCTCCAGAATCATAATGTATACTAATATAAAGGATATTAGAAGTTTAAATTCCATATGAGATTTGGAAATTTTCATTCATATTTCATTTGTACACTTATTGCTGCCTTCACTGCATCCATCAGATATTTCAGTACATACAGAGTAAATATTTCAGTTAAATGCAGTTGGACTACAATCAGTTAAATGCAGTTTGGACTATTTCAGTTAAATGCAGTTGGACTATTTCAGTTAAATGCAGTTGGATTATTTCAGTTAAATGCAGTTGGACTGTTTCAGTTAATACAGTATAACTATTTCAGTTAAATGCAGTTTAATTAACTATTTCAGTTAAATGCAGTTGTCTATTTCAGTTAAATGCAGTTGGACTATTTTAGTTAAAATGCAATTGGACTATTTCAATTAAATGCAGTTGGACTATTTCAGTTGAATGCAGTTGGACTATTTCAGTTAAATGCAGTTGGACTATTTCAGTTAAATGCAGTTTTCAGTTAAATGCAGTTGGACTATTTCAGTTAAATGCAGTTGGACTATTTCATTTAAATGCAGTTGGACTATTTCAGTTAAATGCAGTTGGACTATTTCAGTTAAAATGTAATAATAATTGGACTATTTCAGTTAAATTCAGTTGGACTATTTCAGTTAAATTCAGTTTTCAGTTAAATGCAGTTGGACTATTTCAGTTAAATGCAGTTTTCAGTTAAATGCAGTTGGACTATTTCAGTTAAATGCAGTTGGACTATTTCATTTAAATGCAGTTGGACTATTTCAGTTAAATGCAGTTGGACTATTTCAGTTAAATGCAGTTGGACTATTTCAGTTAAATGCAGTTGGACTATTTCATTTAAATGCAGTTGGACTATATCAGTTAAATACAGTTGGACTATATCAGTTAAATTCAGTTGGACTATTTCAGTTAAATACAGTTGGACTATTTCAGTTAAATACAGTTGGACTATTTCAGTTAAATACAGTTGGACTATTTCAGTTAAATACAATTGGACTATTTCAGTTAAATACAGTTGGACTATTTCAATTAAATACAGTTGGACTATTTCATTTAAATACAGTTGGATTATTTCAGTTAAATACAGTTGGACTATTTCAGTTAAATACAGATGGACTATTTCAGTTAAATACAGTTGGACTATTTCAATTAAATACAGTTGGACTATTTCAGTTAAATACAGTTGGATTATTTCAGTTAAATACAGTTGGACTATTTCAGTTAAATACAGTTGGACTATTTCAGTTAAATACAGTTGGACTATTTCAGTTAAATACAGTTGAACTATTTCAGTTAAATACAGTTGGATTATTTCAGTTAAATGCAGTTGGATTATTGAAGTAAGGTTTTTTTTCATTTGTAGAGATTCCTATGCTCAGGAACTTCCTTTTGAGTTGTACCGACTTTTGCACAGTACTGTAGGGCTCCTGTACTTACTGATGGAACAGAATAAGTCTCTCAGATACATGGTGAAAGGCTTCTCTAATGTAAGTAGTTCACATGATTATGGTGACAAATGTTGTGGTACTTGTATAGTAAAATACAGTTACAGAAAACACACTTATAATGAATTCACACTTACAGTAAAACACGGTTACAGTGAACACATTTATAATGAATTCACACTTACAGTAAAACACGGTTACAGTGAACACACTTATAATGAATTCATGCTTACAGTAAAACACGGTTACAGTGAACACACTTATAATGAATTCATGCTTACAGTAAAACACGGTTACAGTGAACACACTTATAATGAATTCATGCTTACAGTAAAACACGGTTACAGTGAACACACTTATAATGAATTCACACTTACAGTAAAATACAGTTACAGTGAACACACTTATAATGAATTCACACTTACAGTAAAACATGATTATAGTGAACACACTTATAATGAATTCACACTTACAGTAAAACATGATTATAGTGAACACACTTATAATGAATTCATGCTTACAGTAAAACACGGTTACAGTGAACATGCTGATAATGAATTCATGCTTACAGTAAAACACAGTTACAATGAACACACTTAAAATGAATTCACACTTACAGTAAAGCAGGGTTACATCGAACATGCTTATAATGAATTCATGCTTACAGTAAACATGGTTACAGTGAACACACTTATAATGAATTCACACTTACAGTCAAACACGGTTATAGCAAACACACTTATAATGAATTCACACTTACAGTAAAACACAGTTACAGTGAACACACTTAAAATGAATTCACACCTACAGTAAAACACGGTTATAGTGAACACACTTAAAATGAATTCATGCTTACAGTCAAACACAGTACAGTGAACACACTTATAATGAATTCACACTTACAGTAAAATACAGTTACAGTTAACACACTTATAATGAATTTATGCTAACAATGACATGATTGTAATTTTCTGAAGTTTTGAAATATATTATAACCTTACTGGATATAATGAATTATTTTTGAACAATTTAGAATTGTTCATCTGCAGCACTTCTCTATAAGCGTGTTTTACTGTAATTGGGAACTAAGCTGACTTATGAATTACAGAGAGAAATGAACAACTGATAAAATTTATTGTTGTAAGATTTTCCTGTGAGACAATGAGACAGTGATGATCATTTTTAGACAAATCAGCTGGAGGTGATCAGAGAAAACTTAGCTTTGTACAGAGAAGCAGTGGTGCATTTGTTCCAAAGTGAATTGTAAGTTTTGATTTAACAACTGTATTTTCATGCAAGAAACATCCACAAGACATCATACATTCATTTGTTTATGTGTAAGCAATGATTGACCTTCATATTGAAGAAATGACAGAAGTATGGAACAGAAGACAGCAGGGAAGATCATCGTGGCAATGGTGGAAGATTTTCTGCCGGGGGAGGGATTCTCATTTGAATCTGTTTTAGATGTCCAGATGGTGAGATTGCATTAGTCATAAGAGCATTTCTGAACATCCTTTTTATATTGGAACATTCCCTTTGTCCTGCTTCACCATGCAGATTTGTTAATTTTGGTCACAGTAACTCATCAGAAGGAATTATTTTTAATGAAACCTTTTTCAGGCTCTGAAGACCTTAAAAGACATAAACTGGTATTGCCTGACACTGTCTATACAGCTTGCTGAGGATTGTCTAAGCCAGACCCCTATACTCAAGGTATTGAGAGATACTGATATATTGAGAGACCACAATACTAAAGGTATCAAGAAATACTGTCTTAACCAGATCCCTATACTCAATGTATTGAGAAATGATGTCTTAGCCAGACTCTAATATTCAAGGTATCGAGAAATACTGTTTTCAGACCCCCCTATACTAAAGGTATCAAGAAATTCTGTCTTAACCAGACCCCTATACTCAAGGTATCGAGAAATACTGTCTTTTTGAGACTGGTATCGAGAAATACTGTCTTATATCATATACAGTGGAACCCTGTTATTACGTTTTCCATTTTGTCACGATAAAATAACGTAATACCGGGGGCAACGTAATAAACGTTCCCAGTTAAATCCGTTAAAAATATCATTTGGAAATTGTATATCGTCCGTTGGTACTCCGTGAAGGGGTGTGTGAATATATCTTTACTGTTTCTTTGTTTAAAAGACTATGATACTTTGTTTTATTTACATCTTATCTTTAATGTCCGTAATTCTTCATGTTCTTATCCCTTTTCTTTATTTCGGTGTAGGATACATAAGGATGTTTTGATAAACGTTGCTTTTTCTGCATTCGTTTGGACCGCCATTTTGTTCAACTTTAAAACAATGCGTTCATGTAAATTTCTCTCAATAACTCGTTCCGGTTCGTATTCAACATTCGTATTTAAAAAATAACAAAACATCGTTTTTATTAAGTTCTCTAATTACACAATACACAACGCAATAAAAAAAAATCCCATCCTAAAAACAACAAAACTATAGACACAAAACGCACGCGATACCCAACATTTACACACTTCTCACCAACGATAAACATGCACGGAGAACAATTTAAGCGCAATCCACATAAAAAAAAATATAATGATGCACGAAGATTTCATTTATAACGCTAAATGATGGCACTAAAATCATGTGCGCATCAAGGGATTTTAAAATATTCACTGAGGTAAAGGCCGTGCACGAATCGGCCGATAGATTGGTGTATGTATGGACGAGATTTACGAACACCCAAGCTGCATGTCCAAACAACGAACAATTTTTTTAATTGAACACCTTTAGTCACCTATGTCCAAGCAGTTACCCAAGCGGTTGTAACATTGCTACGATAAATCTTGTCTTTCTTGTTTGGTACCAAAGCTTTCCGTGAATAGAGTTTTAATAGCGAAGGTAATTACACTATGCTGAACACACAGGCGGTTGAGAAATTATTTCTTTGATTATCAAAATATGAAAAATGAAGTAAATTTCATAGAGTACAATTTCTAAATAAACATTATTTAATTGTTTATCACTGGCTTCTATACGGGTTATTCACCTGTATTGATGTTGCTAGATCTATCGAAGCGTGATCAGTCAAGCGTCTCTAATCCCCAAACAGACCAGGAAATTTACGTGGTGACTGCCTCTGGCAGTCAAGGTGTGAATGGCTTATTATTTTGAGAATCACTATTGAATAATTAGGGATTTATTACGTTTTTGTCGGAATTTTTACAACGTAATACCGAGTCCCGGCATTTTAGGACAACGTAATAACGAGGTCTATTTTATATAGGTTTGTTAAGAAATGGTTTTGTGCTTTGAAATTCCAACGTAATATGCGGACTAACGTAATAAAGGGGGAACGTAATAACGGGGTTCCACTGTACCTAGTAGTGTATCAGCCCTGATACACCTATCTTGGCTAGGGTGAGACAGCTGCAAGTAGGTAGGGCTGTCTCGCCCTAAGGGCCGAGATATCTCTGTCTCGGCCCGTTGTCAAGGGGCTGTCTCGCCCTCAAATTTCAAATGGTATTTTTTCTTTAATCTTTTGAAATCTAACATAACTACATGAAAAAATGATGTAAGACACAATTTTTTTCAAATATAATACTTTCTTCCACGACAAAATTTAATTTAAGCAGAAAAATTAAATAAAAACAATTTCAAAAACAGCGCTAAATTGTAGCTAGTATCTAAGCAAAGGGGGGTAACCCAAGTAACAATTGTTTATTTAGAACAATAACACGTTTAACTTCATATAAAAACAATCAACGTTCTAGGCGACAGAGAACAGTAGGAGGATTATGGAGGGTGATACTAAAGCATTATTAGAAATTCCCGGTCCTAATGGAGATCAAAATGTTAATTTACGGTAATTTTGATGTACATAGAAAACTGCTTTAAAACGATTTCTGAAATCTAAAATCCTGAGGACTTGGCAATAAAACGAGAAAAGCAGAACCAATATCTTCCGACGTTTTTCAACGACTAATAGATGCTAAACAGATGGGAAACGGTAAAAAAAAACTTACTTCAGTATAAGGTAACATTTCCTAAGCAAAGAAATAGCAGCATCATATCTGTAAACATTCCCGTTCATACGATGATGCCACGTAAACAAAGTTCTACAACTCTTACAGATTATATGAAATAATGAAAACGGGTGAGTTTGGTAAATCCGAAAAAAGAAATAAAAATAATTCACTTATTTTCAATTTTAGTATTCATTAGCAAGCCCCTAGGAACTGCTTAATAGTATATACATGTACATGAACAGCACAGCGATAGATATAAAGATTTTCTCAGCCAAGCAGTTCAGTTAATTGAAACGTCCAGATTCTAGACCACATGAGGGGATGTCCATGATGTTAAAATCATCCAATTATTGTGACCAGCAGTGGAATAAAGCTACAAAACCCAGACTTTAGCATGTTTCACAATGCCAATAGTACTGGAAACATAACCATTAAAGTAAACTCACTGAAGGAATAAAATAGTCAAATATCGTTGTACAGTATACCATGTATTTATGTTTGGGTCAATACCCCCTCCCCCCCCAATTTAAAAAAAAAATGTTTATCAACTTGTTGTGTTTTAGGTATATGATATAAACAATATCACACTCTAATGTTGATCTGGGACCTGGGATTGCCCCTCGAGTGATCTCGGCCCTCGCCCTACGAGCTCGGGCCGAGATCAACTCTCGGGGCCAATCCCAGGTCCGAGATCAACATTAGAGTGTGATATTCTATATAACCAGACCCCTATACTCAAGGTATCGAGAAATACCGTCTTATGCAGACCACAGTACTTGAGGTTGAGAAATTCGATTTCTCTAATTTTTGTAAAATTTTATAACCCTCCATTCCATCGTAGAACTGACTTGTTCTTTTTTACTCGATGAGGGAGGTGTTATTGCTGTGATATATGAGGGAGGTGTCATTGCTGTGATATATGAGGGAGGTGTTATTGCTGTGATATATGAGGGAGGTGTTATTGCTGTGATATATGTAGTGTCATTATTTAAGGAATAAATGTCTAGGCTGCTTATTATCATGAGGAATATGTAAATAATGTTAAGCAGGAGACAATATGTTTAATTAAGCAGATTATATTGAAATCACTTTTTGCTTCAATGACGATTGTCAATCTTCCATATTATGCAAAACAACCCAGCCATTTCATCCGCAGATTTTTTAGTAGATGGGTTTTGATTGAAAATTGATTTGTACTTTTTCTATCAATGAATAAAAGACATTGAAGCAGTGTGGGTTCATCACTGAGGAAACATTAGTAAAATGTAACTATTGTTTAATAGGAAGTGATGATTGCTGAGTGAATCATTGGTAAAATGTAACTATTGTTTAATAGGAAGTAATGATTGCTGAGTGAATCATTGGTAAAATGTAACTATTGTTTGATAGGAAGTGATGATTGCTGAGTGAATCATTGGTAAAATGTAACTATTGTTTGATAGGAAGTGATGATTGCTGAGTGAATCATTGGTAAAATGTAACTATTGTTTGATAGGAAGTGATGATTGCTGAGTGAATCATTGGTAAAATGTAACTATTGTTTGATAGGAAGTGATGATTGCTGAGTGAATCATTGGTAAAATGTAACTATTGTTTAATAGGAAGTAATGATTGCTTAGGAATCATTGGTAAAATGTAACTATTGTTTGATAGGAAGTGATGATTGCTGAGTGAATCATTGGTAAAATGTAACTATTGTTTGATAGGAAGTGATGATTGCTGAGTGAATCATTGGTAAAATGTAACTATTGTTTGATAGGAAGTGATGATTGCTGAGTGAATCATTGGTAAAATGTAACTATTGTTTGATAGGAAGTGATGATTGCTGAGTGAATCATTGGTAAAATGTAACTATTGTTTGATAGGAAGTGATGATTGCTGAGTGAATCATTGGTAAAATGTAACTATTGTTTGATAGGAAGTGATGATTGCTGAGTGAATCATTGGTAAAATGTAACTATTGTTTGATAGGAAGTGATGATTGCTGAGTGAATCATTGGTAAAATGCAACTTTTGTTTTATAGGAAGTGATGATTGCTATGAAGAATACATTTCCCAGGGTCATTCCTCAACCTTTGACCAGACACAGACAGAGACGTGACCCCTCGGTAAGCCATAAGCTCGGCCAAATCTCAGAACAGTGAAAATTTTCATGCTTCAGTATGAATTTTTATTAAACTGAGCTTTAATATTTCCACAATGTTTTAAGTAATTACAGTAAAACATGGTTATAGCGAACCTCCAGGGCCAGTAAAAAACAGTTCATTATAACCAAAATTCATTATACAGTAAAACATGGTTATAGCGAACCTCTGGGGTGAGCAAAAACCAGTTCATTATAATCTAACTCCAGTAACACCCAACAAAATTTTCGTTATATTCCTCTCGTAGAGAAATAAATTTCACTTCACAATAAGCATGAATTCGTTATATAAACATGTTTTACTGTATTTGAAATTTGTTGGATGATATTCACAATAGATAAAGGAATTGTATGTGACTACAGGGTGCTGATATGGATTCTAATGTTTCACATGGAGTGGAACATGAACACATGAAAGATTTACTGCACGAAAAACTCAGTAAGTTGTTCCACATTGTTCTGCCTCGTAGCTCTTGTTTTACACATTCAAATGTCAATTCAACTTTACGTAGGTGAAGGCATACTCTACATTTATTTCTTTACTTATGAACCAAATTTTAGCAATTAATTGTGTTTTCAAAACAGAATTTACATATGAGCACCGAAGTGACAGATCTGTTTTTATTTCATGTTTAGTAGTCAACGTGGAGGAGTGCGTGGAAAATGGAGAACACAGTAAAGCAATAGCAAAAGAAGCTGTACTTATACAGGTACAAATCAGTACTTATACAGGTACAAATAAATACTTATACAGGTACTAATCAATACTGATACAGGTACAAATCAGTACTTATACAGGTACAAATCGGTACTTATACAGGTACAAATCAGTCCTTACACAGGTACAAATCATTACTTATACAGGTACAAATCAGTACTTACACAGGTACAAAATCAATACTTTAACAGGTACAAATCAGTACGTATACAGGTACAAATCAGTACTTATACAGGTACAAATCAGTACTTATGCAAGTACAAATCAATACTTATACAGGTACAAATCAGTACTGATACAGGTACAAATCAGTACTGATACAGGTACAAATCAGTACGTATACAGGTACAAATCAGTACTGATACAGGTACAAATCAATACTGATACAGGTACAAATCACTACTGATACAGGTACAAATCAGTACTTATACAGGTACAAATCGGTACTTATACAGTTACAAATCAGTACTGATACAGGTACAAATCAGTACTGATACAGGTACAAATCAGTACTTATACAGGTACAAATCAGTACTTATACTGGTAGAGATCAGTACTTATGCAGGTACAAATCAATACTTATGCAGGTTTTACAGTATATGTTAGATAATTCTTGTTGTTTTATAGTATATGTTAGACACACACCTGGATGAAGTGTGGAGGGAGTATTTATTGATGATTGCCAGAGCCCAGTATTTCCCTCCAAATCCCTACCCAAGATTTGTCTCCCTTCTCAGGCAACATGCCATGAGGTATGCATAATATCTGTGATGAAGTTTTTAAAAAAGTAATGAGCTCTAACTTGCACAATATGGACAAGTTTGTTGCTGATTAGATGAGTTCATTGAAAAGATGACGATATTTTACATAACACACCCAAGTCTTTGCATATAGGAAATAAGAATTTAAAAATTTAATAAAACAACGTTAAAAGCACAAATGTGTTAAAAATAAATCACTATTGAATTTTTTAATGTTCAGAACAGTAGGTCCGTTAGTCTTTTTTCTTTAAATGAGTCAAAAGTTCCCCTCTCAGCGGTACATTTTGTACTTTGTACATTTCAGTAATCACTCTGTATGTGTCTTTATGACTGGTAACCAGTAGGTTAAAGTAATAAACTGAGACTCTGTGGATGTACTTTTGTAGGATGGACCTATTATTTGAGAAGCCAGAAGTAACTGGGGGCTCATTACTAGCCACTCAAATAGGGGTCGCTGACCATGAAAACTTTATCCACACAATCAATGGAGTAGATGCTTACGGTAATTACCAGAGTCCTGCAAATATTCAAGTGCTTTTAAATATTCACGTTTCAAGACTTGACTGGCTTTTTCTCCAGTACAAATGGACAACATTGATAGGTCACGTGCCTCTGATTTGTAGGGACTGTCAGTGCCCTGCGAGTTCTGGACACTGTGGCATTCATGCCGTTAAGCCAGATCATTCAACTGTTTGTCCAGCAAAACTACATTCAGAGAAAAGGTGCTTACAGGGTATGTAGAAATATCACAAAAAGTATGTCATTTATAGTGATTTTACGGTGCTTACAGGGTATGTAGAAATATCACGAAAAGTATGTCATTTATAGTGATTTTACGCACATCTACAAAGCTAGGATTCTTATATTTGAAATAGTAAGAAATTTACCAATTGCTCACCCATTGCAATATCAGGGAGAGAAATTAGTGTTTGATTCCAACCTTTTTAGTATAGAATTGTCTAATGTCATTACAGACTGGAATCTGCCTAGCTCTTATCTGTTACAGTATAGAATTGTCTAATGTCATTACAGACCGGAATCTGTCTATCTCTGTACTATAGAATTGTCTAATGTCATTACAGACTGGAATCTGTCTATCTCTGTAGTATAGAATTGTCTAATGTCATTACAGACTGGAATCTGCCTAGCTCTTATCTGTTACAGTATAGAATTGTCTAATGTCATTACAGACTGGAATCTGCCTATCTCTGTCAAGTATTGAATTGTCTAATGTCATTACAGGCTGGAATCTGTCTATCTCTGTAGTATAGAATTGTCTAATGTCATTACAGACTGGAATCTGTCTATCTCTGTAGTATAGAATTGTCTAATGTCATTACAGGCTGGAATCTGTCTAGCTCTTATCTGTTACAGTATAGAATTGTCTAATGTCATTACAGACTGGAATCTGTCTATCTCTGTAGTATAGAATTGTCTAATGTCATTACAGGCTGGAATCTGCCTAGCTCTTATCTGTTACAGTATAGAATTGTCTAATGTCATTACAGACTGGAATCTGCCTATCTCTGTACTATAGAATTGTCTAATGTCATTACAGACTGGAATCTGTCTATCTCTGTACTATAGAATTGTCTAATGTCATTACAGACTGGAATCTGTCTATCTCTGTACTATAGAATTGTCTAATGTCATTACAGACTGGAATCTGCCTAGCTCTTATCTGTTACAGTATAGAATTGTCTAATGTCATTACAGGCTGGAATCTGTCTATCTCTGTAGTATAGAATTGTCTAATGTCATTACAGGCTGGAATCTGTCTAGCTCTGAGTGGTCCTAGTATCCTGTATGGGAAGATGCAGCCTTACTTAAATGAGGTGGAGCTACATGAACATTATTACATACAGGGACCACCAGGCTGCTCAGGGGATGCTATCCAACTGTTTGCTCTGATGGGTACGAATTTTAAGTACTGGAAATTATTTTGAAATTTTTCCTTTATTTCGATGATAGATGTATACATTTTAGCTCGAGATCTGTACATATATATTAGAAAATTCTTTTTACAACTTATATTTTAAAAATACTTCATTTTCACATCCAAAATTGTTTTTATTTGATCACTCATATTGATCATTGAGTTAGTTTTAGCATTTGGAATATTTGGCAAATTTTCCTTTAAGGAAATAAGAGTATAAAATTTTAGTGCCTTTGGGGGAGAGGGGGGGGGGGGGGGGGGGGCAAAGTTTAATTTCACACAATTATTATTGCCTGCGAATGAAAATTTTATCATCTGCCAAAAAAAAGTAGAAATGAACCCAATATATCTAAGCTTCTTCACCTGCAAAGATTTTCAATTACACTGTATACTAGCTAGAAACATACCGGTACAGAGTTCTTACATGACAAGATTTATTGCAGTTCACAACCATGTGAATGATATGTTGATGAAGAACGCGATTCCGGTGGTGGGCGTGTTTTTTGGGGAGACAAAGTGGACGTGGGAGGAGATCCTGACCCGCAAACAGTCCTTCATGGACATGCTGGTCAACAGCACCTCCAGGAGTGAACCAGTCTTCTTAAAGGTACTATCATGTACAGTAAAGGGAACGGTTACTTGTACCAATGATGCACATTAAATGCAGGTGACTCTAAAATTCAATCTAATTAAAATCAGACTTCTTAGATCCGCGCTGTATACTCTGCGTAAGTATTGTAGCGATTCTGAGCGTATCTTAGAATCTGATTTGAATTAGATTGCTCTAAAATTTTGAGATCACAGAACTATAAGAATTTGAGATTTTGAGAGTCGAGAAATTGGTACTTCATTTTACTGGGTTTTAAATTGGATAGAATTCTGTTTCTATCATGTAAGGATGGTAAAATTTATGATTATCTTTTCCTCCAGTAATACACTTAATCTTAAAACTTGACTAAGAATCACCTATATATAGATTTCTGTGTTTGTTGACAAGGTCTAAGGAATTTGGTATATGTAGTGGACATCTTTATAGTGTGGTTTCAAATGTAATTTATCCCTTGTATCACCCAACATTAGACATTGTGTAATTTCTTATTTTATTATTTTGCTGTTTGCAAAGTTCAGCTCTACTCCATTACTCTCCAAATATTTAATTTAACGTTTTGGTATGGAGGGCTTTGGACTTCATATTAAGAAGTTTCAGCAGCTTAAAATTATTACTCAAATGAAACATTCTTTTCATCACCGAATATGACTTGATGTGAAATTATGTTTATTTTTTGTTTCGAAATCATTACTTTCTGTGAAACTGAGCAACACTGCATTCCTGCTCTCAATTTAAACATGATCTTTTGATATAATTCCAGGCCTTCATTTTATTGGTTATCAATTTAAACATGATCTTTTGCTATAATTGCAGGCCTTCATTTTATTAGTTATCAATTTAAACATCTTTCACTGTAATTACAGGCCTTCATTTTGATGGATCATTGGAGATACGTCCCTGTTAGAAAATACTTTCTTCTTCACTTCATCACAGACGACGAGATCGAGTAAGTGTCAATTACAGCTCAAATCACGGATGACTAATTAACTCTATGATGAGATAGAGTTAATTACGTCTCCAATCACGGGCGATGAGATATTTAATGTTTCTTACAGCTCAAATCTGCACAATGCAATCAGAACAATGTTGCCATGTTTTACGTTTGCTTACAGAAATGGGCGAGTAGTTATGATTGATGTACAATTCTGATTGAACTTGACTTGTATTTCTAATCGATTGTGTTGATTTTTTGAAGTGGTGAAATCTTCTACCCCGATAACCCGGTTGCCTTCTACCAAAGTGTCTTCCTTTCCAGAGACAGGGTAAATTTGTTTGCCGCGTATCAACAAGGCACACATATTCAATGAGCATTAAAACAGAGGTGAAGGCAAATTTTGATCCCAGATTCGACCTCCTTGATTAGCAATCATATGTCCTTTTGTAGGCTGCCTTCCACTACCAGAATGGGGGACCCACTAATGGGGGGGACCCAATGAACACCACCAACATCCGGAGTGCCCAGCAATTCCTGGACAGAATGATCTCGGTATCTAAGGACCGATGTGATTGGATGACTGTCCACAGAGGACTGCTGCTTAAAAGTCTAATGAATCAGGTAATCACCCCCTCCCCGAACTTTTCAGTATTGATTGGAAACTCTGTATAGGTCCAAACTGGAAAAAAAAAATATGTTATGTCATGTTTAACTTTTGTTTTGCTTTATTTGTTTTATGTACTGATGAGAATTCTTCACTCATATTGATATGTCACCACCTTTAGATGAAGTTCCACAAAAATTCTCACTTCTAAATGTCAAACGTTTGGCAAAGAAGCAGTCACTACCTATATTTACGTCTTAGGTTTGACGTGGCCATGACATGAGCGGGGCTCAAACTCACAACCTCCCTATTACAAAGTGAATGTTCTACCACTGAGCTACCACGACCGGTCGCACAAGCCCTACTTTTTTAAAGGTCTGGCACTTTGCCTTAAATTCAGATTCTGCTTGTCTAACTTCAGAACCAGATGCATGTGGTGGAGTCCTGGAGGATGTTACACAGTATGGCTGCTCAGATCGAGTATCTCATTGCTATGCTCGATAGCCTGCAGGATCTCCTGGTCATCACCATGGAGTCCCTCGAGTACATCAACAAAAATCGTAGCCGAGGCGCCACAGGGAACAGCCAGGGACGGAGTCGGGGAAAGAGTCAGACGCCCAGTAAACCGCTGCCTGCTGGGGTCATTCCAGACTTTGAGGTAGCCACAGGTCTTTATAGCATGGTTGTCTGCTGTGACAACGTACTTTACCCAAGGATACTTTTGGCCAAGTTTGGTTGAAATTGGCCTGGTGGTTCTGAAGAAGTAGAAAATGTAAAAAGTTTACAGCCAGACTCAGAGTAATCCGTTTTTAGTTCACCTGAGCTGAAAGCTCAAGTGAGCTTTTCTGATCGCCTGTTGTCCGTCGTCTGGCTGTGAACTTTTTACATTTTCGACTTCTCCAGAACCACCAGGCCAAGGTGACTCAGGTGAGTGATGTGGCCCATGGGCCTCTTGTTAGCTCACCTGAACCAAAGGTTTATTGTGCAGTTTGGTTTTCTTCTTCGAAAAGTAGTCAGTAATCTGTTTTTAGCTCACCTGAGCCGAAGGATCACACGAGCTTTTCTTATCTTTCCTATACGTAGTTTGTTTCCTTTTCATATGGATCTTATCCCCCCTTTGGCAGATTGACCTATTCATTTGATATAATTTTGCTATTCAGTGCCCAGTTGATGAATCGGTTTTCGGAAGAATGACCATGGTTTTTCACAAGAAGATGGTGGAGGTCACCCAAGCCCGTATATTTCTGACTGGAACTCCCCTGACAGAGTTCTTAAAAGCTAAACTCAAGACATGCATAGAGGAGGACCCCAGATTGGACAACTTCTACCTTGCTTACAACACAGAGGCAAGTCAGCAAATAATAACAAAACAGTATTAATCAACATTAATCATCATCTATCAATGGATAAGTTTTGGCAAGTCTCTTACATGTAATTATGTGCCGATCGAAAATATAAATTACAGTTTTATTTGCAGACTCTGTTCCGATTGGAAGAAGTGAAACATATGTTGCGATTTGTGCAGGATAGTTTGGCAGCAGATGTTCACCATATTTCTCCTAATGCCATGTCTGCAACAGAAAATCTCACTGCTGATGAAATTCTACAAGGGAGACCAAGTTCTGTTGTATCTTACATGCTCAATGATCCATATCTCTACCGTCCTCGACCTCAGGCTCAAATGATGCACACAATACTGGAGTGAAATATCAGCTGCACAGACTCAGTAGGATTCATTATGATATAGTGTTATAATCAGACCTAAAACTGCAAGGATTCATTAGTGTTCTAATCCAACCTAAGGCTGCACGGACTCAGTAGGATTCATTAGGATATAGTGTTCTAATCTGACCTAAGGCTGCACAGACTCAGTAGGATATAATGTTTTAATCCGACCTAAGGCTGCACGGACTCAGTAGGATATAATGTTCTAATCAGACCTAAGGCTGCACGGACTCATTAGTGTTCTAATCCGACCTAAGGCTGCACAGATTCAGTAGGATATAATGTTCTAATCAGACCTAAGGCTGCACGGACTCAGTAGGATATAGTGTTCTAATCCGACCTAAGGCTGCACAGACTCAGTAGGATATAATGTTCTAATCAGACCTAAGGCTGCACGGACTCAGTAGGATATAGTGTTCTAACCAGACCTAAGACTGCAAGGATTCATTAGTGTTCTAATCCGACCTAAGGTTGCATGGATTCAGTAGGATATAATGCTCTAATCCGACCCAAGGCTGCACGGATTCAGTAGGATATAATGTTCTAATCCGACCTAAGGCTGCACGGACTCAGTAGGATATAGTGTTCTAATCCGACCTACAATATAGCACTGTTATACATGTACAGTGATACTTGGATATAAAACACCCTAACTTATACTGAGTCTTGGTGCAATGCAGTCTGGAACTTCTATAGAAAAAACCCTCAGAAACAGACTGGAATTTTCATATGTTGCCACTAAGTGGTTTACAAGTGTTGTTGTAATACATGTGAAATACTGACATTGGTTTAATCACCAAAGTTAACGAGCTTGCATAAATCCGTGCCAATTACTTTTACTGACCACTTTTTTATTCAAACATACATGGCTGTGATAAAAATAAACACTTTGTAATAAATATTTTAATACTGATCTATATGTACTTTGTAAATATCTAATATTATAAAATCTAACCTGAGCCACCTAAAAATAAGTATGTAAAAATATATTTAAAAGCAACAATTTGCACATAATCAGTTCATCGCACATCACAGAAGCACACAAAATACAACCGGTATATTGACTAACAAAGTTCAAGACATTGCACATCTCAAGATTGACTAACAGATTTCCTGTCTCGAGATTGACTAACAGATTTCAAGACATTGCACATCTTGAGATCGACTAACAGATTTCCTAACATTGCATGTCTCGAGATTGACTAACAGATTTCAAGACATTGCACATCTCGAGATTGACTAACAGATTTCAAGACATAGCACATCTTGAGATCGACTAACAGATTTCCTGACCTTACATATCTCGAGATTGACTACCAGATTTCCTGATATTTCATATCTCGAGATTATTAATATCAAACTTTGCTGTTACATGTTTCACAGATTAAATGGCCAACTGTTGTGTTTGACAGTCAATAAATAATTACACAGTTGCATATTCTACGACAGAATAGCACTTGGGCGATTTTATGTATGAAAGAAAAAAAAACTTTAATCTGAGAGTCAAGATCTTTGATGAAATGGCTGTTGTTTGGTCAGTAGTATACATTGGATAGACTCAGTCCCTTGACCAGGTCCATGATCTCAGTTTCTAGGTTGTACAGAGAGTCGTCCACTCCCACAAACTCTTGGATGTTCCACTCTCTAATTTTTGGCCCCCACTCAGCCGACTTGTGTATATTCAACAGAGCATCTGATATCTGCTTCTTCATCTCAGCTTAAAAATAAGTATGCCAATTACTGAATTAGAAATATTACACTGCTATATAAGGATGAATTCCTCGAATAACCCATTTACAAACATTTAATGCTTTCAACCTTATTTTGGTGATATTTAAACAAAGTTAACACAAATATCAAAACAACCACTAAAAGAGAGGACTTTGACATGGGATATTACTCGCTAATTATTTAATTTATTGACATCACCACGCTGGTATACAGCCAATGAAATGCATTTAGTCAACTGTTCATTTTTATGCTCCCCGAAAGTTTTTGGGGAGCATATAGTCGCTATTGTGTCTGTTTGTCCTTCCGTCCGAGCTCTTGTCTCTTAAAACTTTTATCAGAAATTTACATAATTGATCACAAATGTTCCTTGAGACAAGGACTTGTGGACCAAGGTCTCTCAAGATCATTTTGGAGAGGTCAAGGTCACCCAGAACATATAAAAGTTCCTTATTTTAACAGTTTTTGATATAAAAGTTCCCATATCCTAAACCTTTCATCAGAAATTGCTCATGATTGATCACAAATATTCCTTGGGACAGGAGACTTTTGGACCAAGGTCATGTTGGAAAGGCCAAGATCACGCAGAACATACACCTTATATAAAGGAAAAATATCCTTACTTCAGCAGTTTTTGAACAGGTGTTGATCATATATCACACAATTAAGTAATGGGCAAATGACTTTCTGACAAAAGTCACTCAAAATAAATTTGTAACGGTCAAGGTCACTCAACATATCTATACTTATATATTAACAATTTTTGCCAATAAACAATATGAAGTGAATTCGTTGTTTATCAATGCTTGGTTTTAATCTTGCAGAAAAAATAAGTTTTCACAATTGTTGAATAAATAAAATATGCTTGATTTTAGTCTTGAATCAGCCTTATGGAAATTTCAAGAACAAAGCGAGGCAAGCCGAGAAGATGCGATTGGTTTACAATATGATCAGCATATAATGGTGTAGGTTTTCAGTGATAGTTAAACTGAAAATAGTTTTGACTAGGCTCATATTTATTATTTTATGAAGATTCATAATTATTTTACTTATATATATCTCATTCAACGAAGGACACCCAACCCCCTCCCCTCTCGAGACCAAACGATCTGACACATCGATGAATTTTTAAATACGATATTCATTCAATGTTCTTAATTTTTCCCATGATTATAGAAGTCACTGTTACGACTTTTTGTAATAATTTTTGAACAGTTACTGATATGTACAAACACATGGATAAACACCAAAAAAAGTTTTTTATTTTGGTTGAACATGTTTTGTGATGACACAGATCTTGAAAGTAAGTAATAAATCAAAAACTGTCCAATATGTCGGATATCGAATGGTCCAGGACTGTTCTTGGAAGTTTGTGCTTTAAAACTTTTTAAACATTTTACCGATAGTAGGTTGTACACTACCTGACAATGTCCAAGAAATCAGGTCACTGTTTACAATATTACAGTTTTTTTGTTTGTCATTTGTATAGTGCATTACATTTTCGATTATTGCGTTTGACGAGAGGAAACTGTGTATTCATAATTTTGCCCTTAAATTGTCGCACTGGACAAAAACTAACATTATAAACACATCTGCAATACCGAGTTTCAAATATTGAAATTATGAACGACCGTTCATTTTGTCTTTGGTCAACTATTCGGCAGGAAGGATTAAGATTGCATTCGTAAAATAATTATCTAATTTTCAATACGGAGATAGATCATTTATGTTACATAAAGAACATTTAATTTGGAGCTCCGAGTGACTTCCTAATAATCAAGTTTTATTTACTGTAATATTGCATCAATAAATATAACATAACTAATGCACGCAATTATTCAAATGTTTTTATTAAAATTCATTTGAATTAAAGATATCATTCATTCGATTAATGTGCGCAACAATTCAAACACGCATTAAAAAGTCCCTCCTCTATGCAATGTTATTTAATTCTGATTTCCCGTGCTTGGTTTCATCTAGTATTTTATATATTAAAAAACAGTGTGAAAAATAGCAATTTTACATCAAAATACCGAAACTCGGGTAGCAATATGTCATGTTTATGATGTCAAAATTCCTTTTTTATGTCACATTGAAACAAAGAAGTGAGTTTGATCAGGGCAGCACAAAATTATTTCTTTTGGAACAAAGACTCAACTTTCCATGTTGACAAATAGACTCCTTATCATGTATAGTCCATTTAAAATGGTTACACACGTTTGAAAAGATGACATCAGTTGTTACATTTAGTGTACATAATCTGAGAGAAACTTTACAAATACATCATTATCTCCTACAGATTATTCATTATCTCCTCCACCCCATGTGATTAGTCATTGAACTTGTTTTCTTAAAGGATTTAATGTGTTTATAGAGAAATTAAGGTTTCCTTTAAATGGTCGACCAGAGATTTGTGCCCGTGGGTAGAACATATGGAAAAGATATATACAGTGTATAAGCATTACAAATGATAAGAAAAGTAATTTCACACTCACTACTGAGTCTGGAGTTGAAGACAATGGGGTAAATTGGCATTGGTCCAAATGAAGTGAGCACAGACAAATTCTCCCGCTGCTTTGGATTTTGTTGAAGATAAAACCGCAGGACATTGGAGTCGATGGATGCCACATCGACCTTATTGTCCAAAAGCATTTGTATGGACTTCAAATGGGAACCTATAAAACAAAGGTCAAAGGATATGAACATCCATTTAGATGACGACTAATAAGATTTGTGCACAGAATCAAGGTCATACGTGTGTTTGGTTTCATCGAGACCCTTACCTGAATGTAGTACGTTGCCAAAAAAATTGGAATTGTAGCCCATCTTCTTAAGGTTGCCTAAGACAATCAGACATCCACTCAGAGATATATGATCATTGAACGCAAATGACTGTCCTTTGAGGTCTGTAAAGGTTGTGTAATTCGCCCTACAGGTGTAATGCAAAGTACATTAAATGTCATTAAACCCCATTATTCTAGCTGCAGATCTGTAGCTCTCTGGGAAAATATTGATTTGTCCCAACACTGTCCCAGAGAGCTACAGATCTGCAGCTACTTTCAGATTACTTTAATTTAAAACTTAAGTAATAATCAGTAGGTAGAGTGGTATCCTTAAACTTAAGTAATAATCAGTAGGTAGAGTGGTATCCTTAAACTTAAGTAATAATCAGTAGGTAGAGTGGTATCCTTAAATTCTTTCTATTGCATCATCTCTGGACCCATATTCAACCAGAGACCAATGGGCCACATTGCTCACCTAAGTTATTGCATTTTCCTTGTGTAAAACATTAATTTCCAAGTTA
>NC_079164.1:100109459-100116959 GCF_947568905.1 Ostrea edulis | reverse complement strand
ATGCATGAAAATTCGCCCCAAAAACCTTTAATGTAAAAATGCATGATGGTAAACTTTAAAATTAATACAGATTTGTAAGACATTCTAGACTTCTTATCACGAAGCTTTGATCCCAAGTTCCTAGAAAATAGAAAGTTTTGGGTGTAGTTATTGATGCAAATTTGAAAGGTTAGAAAGTAATCATTTTTTGTCCAATATTTTTGTGGTATTCATCGTCAGTGTAAGTGAATCAAGAAATTTGGTACACACCATATTGCGCAGTTCCTGCATTTGGCCATGAAATGCAAGTAAATGAAATAGTAGGTAAAAATAGCTACCTGGAATAGGTTTATATACCTAGGTAGCTATAAGTAGCTACATAGGTAGAAATAGTCTTTGGACTGGACCTGATAAAATTGATAACACAGTCAAGAAATTTCATATCAACACTGCTGTGTAAGAGGGAAGGAGAGGCTAAAACGCAATGCACATTGTGAGTGTTTTTGTTTTGATTAATATATTTGCAGAAGAATCAGACATTTATATTTTAGAGATATATATTATTATGTACTCCATGGGTGTCTTTCTTGGTTGTATGGGATATATTTACTCTCGCTAAAGAGGTATAATCACATTTTTGTGAGAATTTCTCGCTATAGGGGAAGTGTTTTCAACTTGTTGAATGAATCATCTGAGTCGCTGATTGCGGTGTCCAGAGGGAGATGATATTATATAGCAGTTAGCTACGTGTTATGCGTAGCAATTCGCGTCCAGAGAGAGATGATATTATATAGCAGTTAGCTACGTGTTATACATAGCAATTCGTGTCCAGAGAGAGATGATATTATATCAGTTAGCTACGTGTTATACATAGCAATTCGTGTCCAGAGGAGATGATATTATAGCAGTTAGCTACGTGTTACGCGGAGCAATTCGTGTCCAGAGGGAGATGATATTATATAGCAGTTAGCTACGTGTTATACATAGCAATTCATGTCCAGAGGGAGATGATATTATATAGCAGTTAGCTAAATGTTACGCGTAGCAATTCACTAAAATAGTAGCAACAAGTGTCCAAGTGTAAACTGTTTCTAGAATATTATTGTTCTAATAAACAAATAATGTGCAAATCAGTGAGCAGCTCGTATTTTAGTTCAAAGAGTCTCTAATATGTCCCCTCAGTACATACAAAATAATCTATGTCCTGGGTCTTTATAATGTAGACAGTGATGTAATGTCTGCCTACTTAAAGTTTTGATTGCTTATTTTCACATGTTAAAGGATATATTTTGACATCTTTTTGAAGTTCAAAAATATTTCACAGAAAGTTAGTTATTGTGCATGAATTCTTTTATATTTTACAATTATATTGTATGTCAAAACCAATGTATCCTGATTGTGAATTTTAGAATGCAAATATGCAGGGATGGGTAATCAATACTTTCTTAATCAATGATCAGCAATTGAGTTAAAGACTTGAATTTCCTCTGTCAATAAAGTTCTATTTGGAAGTCTCACTGCACTTGTGAGTCTTACACCTTATGAGGTGCGTCAGTCCAAAATAATGAGCTTAGTAATCAATTTTTGTCAAGGTTGCACAATTAGAAGAATCAAGATTTTGTATTTTCTTCGGAGATAGTTGTATACACTCGTGTCAGCAGCATGTCTACTTACATGTGTATGGTTTTTAGAACATGATAATATTAAATTTTGTTTACATGTATGTATTCACTGGAAAAATCAGTGAAAAATATTATATACCAGTTATATCCAGCACTGTTCTATTTTCCGTCTGTCTTTAAACCAAGCTAAGATTTCTAATAACTATCTCTTGTTATTTTTTTTTATTATTATCTTTCTATTTCTAATAACTTTCTCTTGTTATTTTTTATTATTCTCTTTCTATTTTTAATAACTTTCTCTCAATGTTATTTTTTTTATTATTATCTTTCTATTTCTAATAACTTTCTCTTGTTATTTTCTTATCATTCTCTTTACAAAGGTTGGGAATTATATGCGAATGTTTCGAGGATCTCTGTACAAAAAGTATCCGTCCATGTGGAGAAGGCTGCTCACTGTGGAGGAGAGGAAAAAGATTGCAGAACTAAGTAAGAACAGATTTTAACTCATTTAATGCTCTGAATTGAAATGAAATTTTCAATAAAAGACAATGCATTTTGCATAATTACTCTGAATCTATATTTTAATACAGTGTATGTAATTTTATTTTCTGGTGTTAAAGCTACAAATAATCAGGAAATAAAAGCATAGACAATTATAGCTCAATAAGTACTGCAAATAGAAAGAGATAATTATTGACATTCTCCTGTCGCATCTTTTTAATTTTTGACTGGTAACCATATATACATGATATACATGTACCAGAGATATTGGATGATATTAATTCAACCTGCAGATTTCCAATCTGGAATTTTTCTTGGCATTATCTAGACAAAATCTATACACTGACACAAATTGAATATGAAATATGCTTATTATCTAGACAAAATCTATAACACCGACACAAATTGAATATGAAAAATACTTTGTTATATACCTTATAGAAAGTGGAGCCCCAGGTGTATTACAATCCCCATGTCTGTCTGTCATTGTCTGTAGACTTGAATTATAAGGCTATGTTTATAGACTTAAGATATCATTTTAAGTCTATTCTCACCTTATGACAAGCGGAATTCAAACTTGATAACACGACACATCTAGGGATCCAACTGTAGAGCTGAGATGTTGTGGCTACAAGCATACTCATTTAGAATAGATTCAAGTTTATTTCACACTATGACCAGTATGATAGGAAATGATATAAACAATGCAGCAAATCAACATGGTCTTAATTCAAGGTATTCAATGTATAACGATCATATTTCATATATCTAATAAATGGATGGTGTGAGTTTTAAAGGGTTCATCAAGTAAAAAAGAATAATCTACCATTGGATTATTTACAAAATTTTGATTACTGCTTGATTTATTTCACTTAGAATTTTACATTGAAGTCTGTAGGGAGAGCATGTTTTGTCAAAATATTCTAGTAAAAGTTGCATAAACTTCCTTTTTATAAAAATATCAAATAAAATTAATAATATACCACATTTAATTTTATAAAATTATATTTTTCTTATTCTCATCAAGGGTGGATAACTCTTTCAAAAAGGTTCAAGTGCAAATTGATTGGCTTCTAATCATTACTTGTCATGTGAATTTGATGCATTTCACTTTCATCATTATTGAACAATTAACACTTTATCTTGATTTAAATCATTCTCCTTTGGTTTTACTTTGAATACCTCTATATGTTTTCAGATACCGGAGCTCCTTCTTTGGCAACCAACATCACACTCCTAAAGGCCAGTGAGGTGGATGCCATATTTGAAGGAAATGACGACATGTTCAAAACTGTCTCCATCAACAGTGATTCTGCTTACCAGATGTAAGATAAAAAATTACATTCAAATTTTTTCTTATTGTGTAATGTAGCTCTTACTTGCTGTCTCTTGTTATGAAGAACTGCTTTCATTTGTCTTTCCAGAAACATACTCTTAAATCACAGCATAGTAGAATCATTTCATGATCACCATGAACTAGTGACTAACTGAATTTGACAGCTGTCCACATCTGTCAGTCACAGTAGCCCACATCTGTCAGTCACAGTAGCCCACATCTGTCAGTCACAGTAGCCCACATCTGTCAGTCACAGTAGCCCACATCTGTCAGTCACAGTAGCCGATGCACTGGTTTTGGTCCATTGTGGATTCACATGCTCTGGAGTTGATTGAATTGAATGATTTTTCAGTCGTTAAATTCAGTGAGACACTGGTTCAGAACTGTCTTGGTGACCCTGAAATGATTCTGGGTCTCACGACGCTGAATGTGGTAACATTCATATGATCTTTGTGAAAATGGAGGAAAAGTTCTGTACAGGAATTCAATCAGTAAAGTTTTATTTAGAGTTTTTACTGAAAGGATTTATATACCCAATCATACAGTATCTTTTGTTCCATTTGCAATTTAGCTGATTTGAATAATATTCAATGAAACTGTTGATATCTTCACCTTATATCAACAACGCTCCTAGTAGATTTTACATACCACTTTGTGTAGAATTATTATATCAAATTATTGAGTGTTACAAAAACTGAATACTGAGATGTGCTGGATGGCAGTGCTTACTGCTCCCATTAGTTTTAGCATCCCACCCCACAGGGTCAAATTATTGAATATCCCATACGATGACTGAAGAGGGGATTGAGGGAAGATAACTCTTTTAATTTTGAGCATCAAAGAAGTAGAAGTTCCATGACATGTTTGACCCAGATTGAGGTGACATTTATTTTGCTGGTTCTCTTCTACACCAGGCACCTTCAGTTAATATATCCACAGCGGTATAGGATGACACTTTCCGTTTAGTTCCGTGACAATTCATTAGATAATGGTTTGTTAGTTACAGATGTGCTTTGTATTGCAGCAGTACTTTATTGTAAGGCATTCATGTCCTGTGAACATATTCTAATTGTGGATATCTTCTACAGGAGCAGAGATTACAAATCCAAACGGAATAACTGGGTACCGACGGTCCCCAGCAGCTCCCACCATCTTGATGCTGTTCCATGTGCCACTCCAATCAACAGAAACAGACTAGGAAAAAAACAAGTCCGGACTTTCCCCATGTGGTAAGTAGATACAGGAATTGGACCAGCTTGGTGAAATCCATCTTTAAGTTGTTTCTGAATGTACATATAACAAAGGTTATCTGCACCGTCCTCCCACTCTTGTACTTTTTTTTAATGGTTTAATCGTCGTCAATGCCGTTCCTATTGATAGCTAGACAATCCAACAAGAGTAACAAATATCAAATGTTATATTCTTATTCTACAGTAATTTTTATTAGTATGCAGCATTTTTATTATATTTTGAGCACATACACTAAAGCTATATGTCAAACTGTAACCAAAACTAATTAAAGAAACATGATAAAAGTTTGTATAACTCTAATACTACCATTAGATGTGAAGAAATGTTTGTGAAAGTAACAATTTATTGTCTCTTAATTTCCATGCATGATCAAATGATCTCACTTAAAGGTAAAATCCATTTTTGCTCTGTTCAGTTTTGACGACACTGATCCGGCTAGCATTCACGACAATGCTAATCTGCAGGAGCAGCTGGTTCCCATCCGTCTAGACATGGAGTATGAGGGCCAGAAACTCCGAGACTGCTTCACGTGGAATAAAAATGGTAACAACACAGGGAAACATAGTTTATTACAATGTCAGAGCATGGTTTTTCATTCCCTGGGGTTGATATAGAGAAAATAAATTAGATACTAGTAAAACAATTTAAAATTGTTAAGAATCAGAATTTTGGTCATTATTTTGAAAATAAGACACAAGGTACTATGGAATGGCAGAATTATATTATAATATAGAAGGAATTTTATTCCATAACTTCGTGTTAACTTTCTATGAAAGATGCCCTTGTCTTCATTATCAAATGGTCAAAGAAAAATTTTGTTATAGCGAACCTCTGAGGCCAGCGAAAAACAGTTCGTTGTAACCAAACTTCATTATATCCAATAAAATTTATTATTTTCCTCTCCAAGAGGAATAAATATCCCTTCACAATATTTAAAGCATGAATTCATCACATGCCCATTCATTATAAGCATGTTTTACTGTATATTACAGAGAATTTGATCACTCCGGAGCAGTTTGCGGAAATCTTGTGTGATGATTTAGATCTGAACCCCATTAACTTCATCCCCGCTATCTCACAAGCCATCCGACAACAAATCGAGGCTTTCCCACAAGAAAATCTCTTAGATGAACAAAAAGACCAGCGAGTCATACTCAAGGTATGTCTTTAAAGTTTGTTAATACAGAACTCCTAATCAAAGGATTTGATGACTTCAGGAGAACTCCTAATCAAAGGATTTGATGACTTCAGGAGAACTTATAATCAAACGATTTGATGACTTCAGGAGAACTCATAATTAAACGATTTGATGACTTCAGGAGAGCTCATAATCAAACGATTTGTTAACTACTGGATAAGAAATAGCATTTTTTTTGTTCGGTGTGTGATGTAATCAATGCACATGTTACAGCATAGCAATCAGCACGCTGCCAGATGGACCATTCCATTAAAAGGAACAATTTCCTTTGTATAAAATAAGGTGTTTTTTTTTCCAGTTAAACATACACGTAGGCAACATATCACTGGTTGACCAGTTTGAATGGGATATGTCAGAACCTGAAAATTCGCCAGAGGACTTCGCACAGACACTATGTGGCGAGCTAGGTTTGTACCTTTCGGAATTCCGTTCATTTTACAAATAAAACTTTTTGAGAAGTCTAGCACTTGGCCATTTCATTTCTTAAAAGCGAGTTCTACTCATTTTAATGTTTACGTTTTTATAAAAGAGTGTAAACTGTCCCAACTTATTTATATTACATAAAATTAGTAGATATTCTTTCATTCCTTATAATTTGATTTTAAGAGATAGATTTGATGTAATCTGACAAGTAATTCAAAAGAAAATGTTAATTTAGAGCAATATTGCCATAGTAACAAAATGGAAACCAATGAGCCTAGTTTTATTGCAACATTCCTAGGACACCATAGCAACTTTTTTATAGAAAATATTGAAAAATCAAAGAACCAAATTGCTTTTTATTTTTAGGCCTTGGTGGAGAATTTATCACCTGCATAGCTTACAGCATAAGAGGACAGTTAAGTTGGCATCAGAGAACCTATGCATTTAGGTAACCTATCCTTGTGATCAGTGACAAGGCTGCAGATTTGATGAACTTTGTTGGCATGAACAAATTTCTCAATAAACTTTTAAGTTTGGTTGATATCCTGTATGTTGTTTCTTACAGTGAGCAGCCTTTGCCTGTGGTTGAGGTCGCCATTAGGAACCAGAATGAGGCTGACACTTGGTGTCCATTTCTAGAAACGCTTACAGATGCTGAAATGGAGAAGAAGATCCGAGACCAAGACAGGAACACCAGGTCATTGTAGATCTTATACAACAGTCGTGTTAAAGGAGGCAGATGGAATTCTTGTGTACAGGGTTTTGCTTTGAAAACAATTTAATTAAAAATTTTGTGTTTGCTTTCAGGAGGATGAGGCGGTTGGCCAACACGGCACCATCATGGTAGCAGATTCTGAATGAACTCCGAATTCTGTGTCATGTGACAGACATGTGGAACTTCACAGAGTACAGGAGTACCAGTGAAGCGACTCCGGAAGTCTTCAGACATTTACAGTTGTGTTGTTCTCTTTGGTGCTAAGAGAAGCGAGATCAAGACATCATACCATATAATGTATACCATTTGTCATCATGGTATGTGTGTGTGTGAGAGAGTGAGTGAGTGAGACTTAATGTTGTACATGATGAGTCTGCAATAGTACATACATAAAAATTGATAAAAAACACAAGTCTTTTAATTTGATACCCCGAGTGCAGTCATATATTTGCACTGGTGGACTTCATTCTGAAGA
>NC_079164.1:99729459-99801959 GCF_947568905.1 Ostrea edulis | reverse complement strand
CTGAAAATGTACAATTCAGAAATGGATAGCTATTATGAAAACTTCACTGGGAGATGAAGTAAAGTGATTACGTAATTAAATCTTGTAAATCCGATTATTGACATATTCTCAGAATATATTGCAGCAGAGAATTACCATTTTCTACCCACCGACTGATCATGAATCCTCAACCAACCAATCAAGTTTCTTATGTTGCTTTCTTCCACGTGAGAGAGGTGTGCTAACTGAACTTCTCCCCTTTTGAGGAGATACCGATTTTTTTAATTATTATTATAAAACCAGAGAATGACGTCATTGTATCTATCGCATTGATTAGTGACTGAAAATCAACAAATAAGAATACACGTCCGTCGTTTCATAATTTGATACATCAGATTACTGACGAAGGTAGAGTGGGGTGGGTGAGAAATGCCAGCCAATAACAAAACAACAAGGATGACTCAATTTCAACACAAACACGTATTAAACTTAACAGCAAATTAGAAGATAGTGAAGACGGTGTAAGAAACACATTAAAGCTGTATGATCCGATGTTCATGCATTATGTTTGTACATAATTGCTTTCAAGCAGATTGATTAGTGTTAAAAGTTATTAACTTTTCCTTAATAACATGCTTGAAAACATTTATATGTTAAAGAAAACAGCGAGATTATTTAGAAAGTAAATTCTTGTTTTATTGTGTTGGAAATGGGCCTGAAAGAGTTGCCTAGCAACCGTTACTATGTGCATTTCCGACTCTTTTGATTTTTATTTTGAGTACACTTAGTATTGATTGTTTAGAAAATATGTATCAAAATTTGGCACTTTTCGGATAACTAAAGTAATATGTATTTAAAATACCTTAAAATTGTCGAATTTACAGAAAATTGATAAATATTAAAACAATGCCTATTCCAAAATCCTCTACAGATACCATATAATAGTATTTCATTAGTATTGTACATTTTTATATTGAGGTAACCTTTACCTCGCCTAAATAAATTATCATTATGTTTGAAAAATTATTATTTTCATTTTTATACAAATTTTAAGAAGTATGTATTTCTGCACTTTACAAAACCCAATACAGTGGTTGCTATGGAAACACAAATGCTTTATTTTCATAGCAACCATTGATGCACAATTTTTTTTACTCTGCATGTCTTCATATATCATTATTATGAAGAGTTATGGAAAGTTTCATGAAAATCCAAGATTATCAGTGTGCCACCTTCTGCGTGATTCTTACGTGGACGGCTACTTAAATATACATCCGTATTTTCAAGCTAGTAACGAAGTACTTAGCTACTGGGCTGTAGAGACCCTCGGGGACTAACAGTCCACCAGCAGAGGCCTCGACCCAGGGGTCATAATGTAAAACTTATACAGTATCAATTTTGATGCACCAGATGCGCATTTCGATAAATAATGTCTCTTCAGTGATGCTTAACCGAAATGTTTGAAATCCGAAATAACAATGAAGTTTTAGAGCTATTATAGGGAAAAACAGTGTGCCAAAGAAGTGGAGCCAAATTCGTCCCAGGATAAGAGCTATGCATGAGGGAGATAATCCTTAATTTTGGAATGAATTTCTAAATTTTATAACAGCAATTAAATATACATCCGTATTTTCAAGCTAGTAACGAAGTACTTAGCTACTGGGCTGTAGAGACCCTCGGGGACTAACAGTCCACCAGCAGAGGCCTCGACCCAGGGGTCAAAAGATGTGTTCTTAAAACTTCACTGCCCTCAAAAGTGCATACACTGATGAAAGGCTTTAAATAATAGGTGTAACATTAAAACATCAAAAGATATGACTAATTTGGACTCATCTTAAAGTCATAACCCTGGGTTGTGAAATTCACCATTTTTTATACATCCTTTTCTGCTATTCCTAAGTATGCATTTTGATTTTATACAGTATCAGCAAACTTACACATAAATACTATATACTAAGTTTGGCCCCACCCTGGGTCAAACCCTTACTCTGGGAAAATCAAATTTACAATTTTGGTAAAAGACTACTTGCTCTATCAATTTAGTGTCAATTTAGTATCAAAAGCACTAAAGAAAATGTTATTTAAGTGTTTTACACATAAACACTATATAACAAGTTTGGCCCTACCCCGGGGATCATGAAATTTACAATTTGGGTAGAGGCCTTCCTGCTCTACAACACTATGGATTCAGTTTTCCTTACATGTGTGTGGTTCTTGAGAAGAAGATTTTTGAAAATTTGTCATTTTTGGGCAGTTTTTGCCCTGCCCCTAACTCCCAGGGGTGCAGGAATCCTGAAATTTACAATTCATGTTCCCTTTGTTCCAAACATGTTTCATACCAAATTTGAAAAGAATTGGAGTGACAGTTATCAAGAAGAAGTTAAAAATGTCTATTGTTCACACACTTAATAACTGACCATTTTGGCCCAACCCTGAAACCAAAACCCCTACCCCTGGAATAATCAAATTTACAATTTTGGTAAAGGACTACCTCTTCTTTCTAAATATCCATTTACTGTCAATTTACATGTAGTATCAATAGCACTAAAGAAAATGAGTGTTTTCCACATAAACACTATATAACAAGTTTGGCCTCGCCCTGGGGTCACAAACCCTACCCCGGGGATCATGAAATTTACAATTTTGGTAGAGGGTTTCCTGCTCTACATTACTATGCATTTAGTTTTTCTTGCATGTGGGTGGTTCTTGAGAAGAAGATTTTTGAAAATTTGTCATTTTTGGGCAGTTTCTGCCCTGCCCCAAAGGCTCCAGGGGTGCAGGAATCCTGAAATTTACAATTTATGTTTCCCTTCTTCCAAATATGTTTCATACCAATTTTGGAAAGAATTGGAATGTACATATTGAAAAACTTATCTCGCTCGTGAAATAAATTCTATATCCAACAACAAAACATTGAATATCCTCAAAATATTTCAAAGCGCTATATAATCGGTAGCAGAACTTAGTGATATTTGTAATACGCCAACCGTGATTCGATATTTTTTCAAAGCAAGAAAAACTTGCATCATTCACGAAGTGTCATTAAAACGAAATTCAGGGGAGGAAGACACGAAAGTTCCGGAGTGACTGCGACATTTTTCCAGAGCACTATGGGTAGTCTCCATCATTTTTTCAGCTGATGAAGAGCAAATTACGTGACTGACATGTGTAATCATTGGAGTATGCTCATAGCGTCTCAATTAGGGATGAAATTCTGACGGTATATACTCGTACATTCCTAGTTTATCATAAGTTAGTACGTGCTTTAAAATAAGGAAAAGCTGCATATTATTTTAAGGGCCGGGGGTGATGCTAAAGAAAACAAAAGTTATTGTTATTCCATTTCGCCTTTCCATGTCCCCGTAATCAGAGATTCAGGGGGCATATAATTTTCGATTTGTCCGTATGTGTGTTAGTTTGCCCGCTAAAACTTTAACCTAGGTCATATTTTTGGAAGGGATGGTGATATGGCTTTCATATTTCACACATGCATTCATTGTGACGAGACTTTTCATTGGTATTGAAAGTTTTGAGCTCTTGGTTCTCCCCTCTGCTACTACGCCCAGCAGCTAGTGTTTGCCATGCTCTCAATTCTGAACTCTTGATAGGATTTATGAGATTGATTAATCTTTGTTATCTTCACTTGTTCATGTAATGATCTACTTTTACCACCTATCACCAATTTTACCGCAAATTAGATTGGGAATTTCAAAGCTAAAGAGATAATTTTGAAAACGCGATTTTATTTGACAATCTTATGTAGCGAAAAATTCATCCCTGTAAAAGTTTATTTTCCTTAGCTGTAGATCAACAGTTATTCCCCTTTGAAGTGCCAATGCTTGAGAAAATTTAACCAAACACGTTACTAATAAATGAGTTAATTATAATTAACATGGATGTGTCATCCATAACCTTTCAAGATGCCATCTCATGTCACCATCTGCAGATTTCTGAACTTACGTTAGTCACCGGTGAATCACCCTGTTAGTAGTCATCTAAGAAAAAAGGATTTTCCTATTGGGAATGTCCTAAGGTGAATTCTGTTAAGATTTTATAAGTTTTTATTATACTTCTTTTAGAATTTTCTGCTGAAATTTGGAATATACTTTTGAAAATTACTTACTGTGGAATCATTAGAATTTGTGGTGGCTCAATTTTCGTGGAATTCGTGGGTACCCCTCACCCACAAATTTACATCCTCAACGAATAAAGACAACTATTTACATTCCAGAGTTATCTTTCTTACAAATATATAAATCCACGAAATTAAATCCCCACGAACCCGTAAAACTTCAGCAATCCACGAAAATTGGCCCCCACGAATTTAAATGATTCTACAGTATCTGTAGATGGTTCTCTATCAAATGATATACTCCCGTGGGGATCCGGGTTAGAATAGATCCTCAGTACTCATAGCTTGTTGTATAAAAGGCGACTAAATCGTTCGGTCCTTCGGATGTGACCGCAAAACCCGAGGTCCTGTGTCACAGCAGGTGTGGCATGATAAAGATCCCTCCCTGCTTAACGACTGTAAGCGCCGAGCATAGGCCTAAATTTTGTAGCCCTTCACCGGCAATGTTGACGTCTCCGTATGGGTGAAAGATTCTCGAGAGGGACGTTAAACAATATTCAATCAATCAGATGATATTTACACCTATGAAGATTACTGTAACGTATCTCTATATGGCTGTTCATCAGATGTAGTAAGATGCAAATTTGGTTTCGGCAATTATGTTGTATATGGCATACAGTTGTTGTTTGAACGATTTCAAAGAGGTTTTTAAAAATCATTTTTGTCGATTATATTTCTCCGAAGTCAGATAGTGATGTATTGTTACTTACAACGTTTGTAACTGAAAATGTACAATTCAGAAATGGATAGCTATTATGAAAACTTCACTGGGAGATGAAGTAAAGTGATTACGTGATTAAATATTGTGAATCCGATTATTGACATATTCTCAGAATATATTGCAGCAGAGAATTACCATTTTCTACCCACCGACTGATCATGAATCCTCAACCAACCAATCAAGTTTCTTATGTTGCTTTCTTCCACGTGAGAGAGGTGTGCTAACTGAACTTCTCCCCTTTTGAGGAGATACCGATTTTTTTAATTATTATTATAAAACCAGAGAATGACGTCATTGTATCTATCGCATTAATTAGTGACTGAAAATCAACAAATAAGAATACACGTCCGTCGTTTCATAATTTGATACATCAGATTACTGACGAAGGTAGAGTGGGGTGGGTGAGAAATGCCAGCCAATAACAAAACAACAAGGATGACTCAATTTCAACACAAACACGTATTAAACTTAACAGCAAATTAGAAGATAGTGAAGACGGTGTAAGAAACACATTAAAGCTGTATGATCCGATGTTCATGCATTATGTTTGTACATAATTGCTTTCAAGCAGATTGATTAGTGTTAAAAGTTATTAACATTTATATGTAAAAGAAAACAGCGAGATTATTTAGAAAGTAAATATAGTGTGGTACATATAAAATCATCCGGAACATCTCGGGCCTTTCACCGAAAAAACGGTGTTTTTCGGTGAAAGGCCCGAGATGTTCCGGATGACACAAATTATACATTGTTAGGCGTCTATAAACAGCCCCACGCGCGTCAACATGATGTTTCAACTCAGATGCAACTGTTTAATTTTAAGGCTGAAAGAGTGTAAAACAACGAATTACTAAGAAGTATTTGATATTTTTATTTCTATTAAACTTATGGCATGGGACTGTTATAACAAAATACACAGCTTTACACAGATAAGACCACTGATGATCTGAAAGTTTGAACTGGTCAGGTGACTGTCACTTGAAATGGCAGAGTGACGCGGTTGTTTGTAAACACCGATTTAAAATCAAATAATTTTGGTTAAAACAGGTGAAATAACGTATGACATGTCACACAGACTCATAACTACATACGTGCGATGATTTAATAGCGGTTTTACAAGATGAAAAACCATTGCCGTAATTCGGACCATACTACTTTAATTTTTTATTGGGAACACTAGAACAGTTTGGAATGGACAGCCATAAGCACACACCAAAACTCAGAAACGTCATGTGATTAAAAACTGATTAATACCATTTATAACAGCATCATTTCAAAATATCCAAACTCTGTATCACTCCGCGTACGGCAGATAATATTATTGAACATGTATACTAGGGCTGGGACGATTCAGGGTTAGCTCGATTCGGTTCGGTTTCGATTCAGAACAGCACGGTTCGGTTATTTTCGATTCGGTTCATGTTAGGTCCAATTTATCTAATGACACCACAAAAATTAACAATTTTAATGAGCTGCATATTTGATTTGATTTTATTCAAGTTATATAACTATAAGTCGTCATTTGTAAACAGCATATCTATTCATAATGGCATTTTATAACTTTGATAGAAAAAAGAAAACACTGACAGTCTATCAAAATTTGTTATATTAATGTGCTGCATCAGATATGGATTATTAAACAAATCTATAGTGAATCTAAAATGTATATGATATTGTTTTCATTGATATGCAAAAATTCAACAATTCTATCAATTGTCATGAGTCTTTGAAAATCTCTCCTTTATTGGTTTACTTCTCTCATATTAACTGTCAAATCTGTGTCATTACCTACGATGTTGATTTCACTCCACCACTGACAGAAATGCTATATGTCATGTAAAGATAAATTGCAATGACCTTACGGACCATATTCTGTTGGTATCTGAGTGGTGAAAATGCTAACTCTCAACACAGTAGTGATTTAAATCTCTATTGCATAAAAAACCACATGTTTTCAACATCATTTGGACGCCATATTTGTTGTTTTGGTGTAAGTAAAATCTAAACCGAACCGAACCGAAATCCGGAATTTGTAATCGGTGCATCGAATCGAATGGTATGAATCGCGGTGCACCGAAATTTTCGGTGCACCGCACAGCCCTAATGTATACAAATTTTGAAGGTAGCAGGAAGATGGTGAAAACCAACAGACAGTAGTATGGGCCGTGATTGGTACATCGGTTGTTAGTAATGCAAATTGAATTCCTTATGATGACAATGCATCACTTAAAATGTTTGAAGACAAATATTTTTAACAATACACTTTTTCAGCCGCTGGAAACTTTTATCAGACGTACATATAAGACATGCACAATGTTCTAAAACTGTCAACCATTACAGATGGTATACACGATATTTAGAGTATCTGAAAAATAAACGGAAAATAAGAATTGGAAATGGGGATAACAGGTGGTGTACACGATATTTAGAGTATCTGGATAAAATGGAAAATAAGGAAATGGGGATAATTGTTATAAGTGGATATTCGCACTCACAGTCCATGATTAAAACGATAGCCAATCTCTCTCTCTCTCTCTCTCTCTCTCTCTCTCTCTCTCTCTCTCTCTCTTGTGCTCTACACAGAGACTAAGCCCGTTTTGGGCCCGAACTCTGTGTTACCATAAATATAATCAAAGTACTGAAAGTACTGAGAATCGCTAGGCTTGGCTTGTAATGATGCTGTATGGATATACAAGTTATGATAGTACTATTAACATACCAAAACAAAATGTTCAATAATTTGCTGCAATTGCTAAATAAAGGAAAGGATAAAATGTTGGAAGTTTGGAACACTTTTCTAAACAATTATAAACGCATGCTATACTAGTATTTAAGATGGGGATTTCCTTATGAAATATTTTTTATAAAATGGAAAATTGAAAATATTTTATAGTAATTCATATTGTTGTTCGATTTAGTTCGATCCTTATTGTAAAAATTATTTATAACGTAATGGGACTGTCGCATTTTGCAGTGATATACATATTATGCATAAAACGTTTGCTGGAATAAATTACAAACTCGTTTTGATATGTGAAAAGTGCACCTTTTTTATTAAATGACATCTAAGAAAATATCTGGCTTTTCCTCAACACAATGTTACCACACAATACCACTCACAGAAACATTAAAAACCATTAACTCAAACGAATTTTCATTCCTCTGATCCAATGTTAGAATTATGTCTCATCAATTCATCTCGATCAAATGTAATTGTATTTCTCGACAATCTCAAGAATGTTCTCAAATAATTCGAAAACAATTCTAAATCATTTGATAAATTTAACAATAACTCCTTTATATGACCTAGAAACCCATTATTTGAGGTACCCTGCCTTGAGTAGCGTAGCGCAGGGTAAACGATGAACTCTTTTGTGTACAATTAAAATACCTTGAGCTATGTTTTTTTTCTGTTTGCTTATGTAAAATATTGAAATAAAATTTCTAAATTTAACAATATTATCACAGCCAATACTTTTCCCTGTTTCTAATTATACATAATAATGTTCTATATATTATTATTTTCTCTATAATAATTGACACATGTAATGATTTTGTGATTACTGTGCTATAGATGTGTCCAATCCACATAACACTCTAGGCAAGGATTAAAATGGAGTACTTGATAATAAAAGAAAGAAAATTAAGCTTAGATCTACACAATTTTGAATATTTTTCAAATGATTCCAAAACAATATTGTGATTTTCTTTAATTTTCATATAAAACTTCATTCTTCTCAATTTACTAGAAGAAAGAAAAAATATCCAAATTTGATATTGGTTTTGTAGGATAATTGTATAACGTTATCTCTACATTAAAAATTAGGGTTTAAATATGTTTGCTTAATATTATGATATAATACCAGTAAAATTTCTACACCAGAACACACTTTGAACGAATGTTTAATATACAACAACGTCCACAGGCCTCATCACTGTTTTCACTTTCTTATCAATACAATGAATACATGTATGATGTATGATAATTTGATATATCAACAGAGGTAGAATCATTTCATGCACAGTCAAAAGTTGATATTGTTAATATGTCTACAGTAGTCTGTTTCATACTAATCACAGGTAGGATATTCGGTCCGATGAAAAAAAGCAAAAACAAAACGCGGAGCGGAAAACGAAACAGAACAAAAAACGGATCGGGATTTTCAAAATATACAAATCATATAGTTTTCTTAACGAAATATAACAGAGGTAGATTTTGTCTTTATACATGCATCAATGAATATCAATGCACATTGATTTATATTAATGATTGATTGATTGAATATTATTTTACGTCCCTCTCGAGAATATTTCATTCATATGGAGACGTCACCACTGCCGGTGAAGGGCTGCAAAGTTTAGGCCTATGTTCGGCGCTTATGGCCATTGAGCAGGGGAGGATCTTTATCGTGCCACATCTGCTGCGACACGGGACATCGGTTTTTGCGGTCTCATCCGAAGGACCGTCGCATTTAGTCGCCTCTTACAACAAGCAAGGGGGTACTGAGGACCTATTCTAACCCGGATCCCCACGGGATGATTTATATTAATTAAAATATGATATTATTCTACAAAATGTATTAAAATTTATTCCTGTGCCACAACACTGATAATAGAGAGTGCATACCTTCCATACATTCAGCAATTAGCGCATTGTATATAATTCGAAATTTTACAAACAAAAAAGCATTGTCAGCATCAAATACTACTGTATTAAGAAATAAATTACAAAAAATGCACTAGCCAGCTATTCTACGTTTTAATGAGGAATATCTAGCACGTACATAAGATAATACTTAATCACAGTTATTATCCACATCATGCTTCAATCTGTCTTCAGGAAAAAAATGGAGGTCTGGGTAGTTAAACCTTGAACTGTCCTCGTTTCAAAGAACAGCCGACACGTTTCAAAGACACTGCCGTCAAGGGGCAAAAGGAGGCTTATCTTTTCTGTCCTCATACAATTTCGCGATCATACAAAGGTGATATTAATCTAGTCAAAATGGATGAATAGAAATGACAAATGCAGCGAAGTTTTATGATTTCTTAAAAGACAAACTTGAAATATTGTGTGCGTTCTACATGCTTTTATATTTTTAAAGATTAAGGTAGTACTCTACATCGTCATAATGGCTGACTTCTTTAAAAACATGGATGAAAAAATCGATATCAGCAATATTTGACTTTTCCTTTTCCGTTTAAATACCTAGCCGAGTATCTCAGTAAGTTAGAATACCGACTCTGAACTGTAGGTCGCAGGTTCGAGTACAGCAGGGGTTTTAATTTTTTTTTCAGATTACTTTCTTCTAAAACTGTATTTTTTTTACAAAATAAAGTAAACGTGAAAATTTTCAACTTCAAAATATTGTTGTACATATCCTCCACTTTTCTTCTACATCAAATTTCTCTGGTGTAGCATACCTCCTTTAAAATATCTAACATTTTAATATTTGAAAGAAATATAACGATATATGACGCAGTGACCAGTGCGTATATTCATTTGAACAAAATTTTCAAATTACTCACAACACTCAGTTACTAGTATTAACAAATGTCAGTAGTTCGTTCATGGATCGGTTCGATTTTTTCCCGTTTCTTACTATTGTTCTTTTCCATTTCAAGAGGGTGGGTGGGGTGAAAAACTCATTATGTATGTAGCTGCTCACTAATACATGTACCTTTGTCAACACTGAATTGCAAGACTATTGGAAACCGTTAATTAAATTCTTATAAAGGCAACCAATGATTTTTTTTGTACGCAACATTAATGGGCATTTAAAATAATATATGCAGCTAAGATTTTTTTTTTAGATCGGGCAAATACATTAATTTCATCAAAATCAAAATTTCAGGAATTTCTTTACAAGCGGTAAAAACATTTCTTTTAAAAATATTCTGCACCATAAATTGATTAAGTTTATGCCGCGTCCACACGAATACGCATTAAAATTTCCGTGTGAACGCGGTTCAGATTTTTAAAATTTGCATCAACTGGTAAACCTTTAATTTCTGCTGTCCTTGTTCGTAATTATATAATAAGCCTTTTGATTAATATCAACTATGCATGCAGTAGTTTACGTTCCGTTCCAATTTCCAATCCACGTTTTAGCAACACCAGATGATTGTTTACAAACTTCCAAACCAACCCATGCAAATTTTATATTCTACGCTAAACGTTTCAAATCATGTCACAAAACACTTGCTTACTATTGCAGCACAAGAATATTCTAAGTACTTTAAAGAAAGATACTGCGTCGGTATTTTAACAGAAGGGCATGAGAAGGGCATTTTCAATGTCTACTCAGAGTTATTGTTCCTTACACTATTTGTTCTGAATACTTTATAAATTTGCCGATAGGTGTCGTTGATTAGAAGACTTTTGACTACCCTCCTAATAATCACTGGTGCATACGCGCCCAGCGATTAAAAAGGGGTCTAACTCTGACCCAGATAAAAAAAAATACCTACTCGCTTCAAATGCCTAAAAATAATAATCATAAACTACATTGTAGGTGCAATATGTGTAATTTACCGGTCTCCTTGCATAGATTAATGTTTTAAGTACTTGCATGCCAAATTTCAAGCCACATGTTCTTAAAATAACAGAAATATACGTCATATTTCTCTCGATTTCACCTGTTTATTTTGACTTGGACATTTACCGGTCCAGGTCACCGGGTGGTTTCTTGCCTACGACAGCAGCGAAATTCAGACTAAAGTGGAAGATTTCGGACCCGTCAATTAAAATTTCACATCAGATATGCGGTACTTACTTTCTCATATGTGATTCACTAAATCAAATGCTTTACTAAAATCTATAAATGTAATACCAATTACAGTGATTTTTCAGGGCCAAAATGCCACCGATATTCGACTGTTTCCCCTCACAAAAATTAGCTGTTTTTCCCAATTATATATGTATGTTTTTTCCCAATTTCAAATCTAGTAAAATTAGGCCATTTTAAACAAAAAGTTACAGCATAAAGAGTAAATACGTTTTTTTTTTCTTTCAGTTTTATTACCCAAAGCCCTGCACATGCAAATATTTTGTAAAGAATATGTAAAGCAATGGAGGCATCCATATAAGCAGATACGCAGCGTAGTATATAGTTTCCAGATATACATTAAGCCTTATTGTTGACACTTTCAGTTTCAGTACCGACCGCCATTTTATGTAAGGTCAGGCTAATAACAGGAAGTGGCCAACAATATAGGATTTTACTAGAATTCGAAAAATACAAACAGAAGAGACATTCTGGAAACTTGATTATTGATATAATATTTACAAGTTTATGGGTACAAATGTTGGTAATTTTTTTTAATGAAATTTGGCAATAAGTAATTCTTAGAAAAAATAAATAATATTTATACAGTGTGTGACTAATTCCCATACATATTTTTAAATGTTAAATAATGATTTATTTTATGATTTTAAATCAGATCTGAAATAAACCTCAAACAAAAACATTTTTGTTATTTGATCATTTTATGCATCTTTACCATTTTAATTTACTATGAATGATTTTTCCCAATTTGAGGAAAATGTCGCTAATTTTTCCCAATTCATAAGGAGGGGTGGTAGTTTGATAAACAAGAAAAATCACTGAATTAGTTCACCACGATCCATTGCATCTAGCCAACTTTCTGTCAGATTTGACAAGAGTGAAGTTCTCTAAATCCTAGCTGGGATTGTGTTAATGAATAAATCACAAACTGTAGTATCGCATAACGTTTGCAACATGTTTTCTATCAATAGTGATAGAGTTGGTAAAATAGAAATTGGACGATAATTATTTGGGTCTGTCTTGTCACGTTTCTTATAAATAGGTGTGACTTTGGCGTGTTTTAAAACTGTTGGAAACACACCACTTAGGATGCTACCTTGTAGTGTTAATAAGGTGAGTTACCGTGTACATATATATCTAGATTCCTTATGAGATACAGTGTACCATGATTTCATACCATGATTGCATACCATCACTTGAATCTCGGTTATATCATGAACCTTTCGGGATTTGTTTGGGCCACAGTATATGGGGTCGAAATATTTTCATGGTAATAAAAACTTTTGAACAAGGGGTCACGATGACTCAAGCAGCATTGTGGCTCATGGGCCTATTGATTTATAGTTTTGTGAATCAGTGTAATTCTGTGAATTTTTCATTTGCTGTGCTTCAATGAATTAATATGACTGAAATAGAAATAAAAAATCCAAAAATTTTATCCATTTTAAAAAAAGATTGAATAATCCCGTAAGTGATGGGACTACCGATTCTCTGTGACGGAAAAACGTAACGCCCTCATCGGGAGGTATAAGCGAGAAGGAAAATAATCCGGTATTTCACGCTTATACAACCATCATTTATTTCGTGTCGATGTCTAACAAACTTTCATTAACGCTGCATATGGTGTTTATAGCGGTTCTGATTAACGGAGGAAGTGCCACACCGGAGAAAAATAAACACGACGTAGTACAGCTGTACTTGGGAGATAAAACGGTTACATCACAATTGTCATAAGATAGCAACCAGAAAAAAACCCAAACCAGAACAACCCTAAAAGATGGTCTTTTATCCAAACTTTGAAACTCTAAGGGGAGGAGGGGGAGGGGCGTCCTTAACTATATGTGTTCAATTCATCAGTTCAAGCTTACTTTCTTAGCAATCAGCCAATATATCCTACTTTGCATGTGAAAATAACTAACTCCACATGTAAAGATAATGGAAAATGAACGTCGTTAGAAAGGGGGGGGGTAGTGTAACGTATTTGCCGAAGTACTAACTATCCTTTAGATTCATACCTGGTCAATTCCAGGGCTTGTGGTGAACTTAAGACACATATTTACAATTTATATCTATATATAATGATTTCATATTGATTAGACTAATAATTTTAGTGGCCTGTCAAAGTTTACAGCTACTGTCGCCTAACCTTGCGTAGTTTGTAATCAAATATTTAATAATCACAATATTCAATATTCATTGGGAGGTCTTAATTTCTTAATGAAATGCCGAGCCCTGTCGAACTCGGACTACTACATATACTGTGTGCTGCCTTGTTCAGCATGGACAGTATATGCGATAGCCCTTAAACCACGGCACTCACTGTAGATTGCCTTATTCATTCCACTTGAGATTAATTAAGTTTATTTTTATCACTTCGTACATTTTGGATCAGCTCTTTGGACGAATAAGGCATGTCTTAATTCGCTCCACTTTTAACATTGATTGGCAAGCCTAAAAACCAAAAAACATGTAGTCTACGTTGTAAATACGTTTGTAGATTAGTGTAGTTGTAGTGCTAGATGTATTTATATGTAGTTTTTGTTATTACTCTCTGTTGATATTGGCCACATTATGTAATTCTTTTTGTTTGTCCTGAAGAAGGGACGAGTTGTCCCGAAAATTTGACAATCTGGTTGTTCGTGACGTTGGTCATTTTAGTGCATTGTATAATGTTTTGAATTTGACCTTGTATTCATGTTGTGGATCCGACACTTTTAGGTATCGGGTGTTGTTGGAACTTAGTGCTTTTATATATATATTGTGATGATTAATAGTTATAGTGTATTAGGTCCATGTCTTCCAAACGCAGAAGTGATTTATAATTTAGAATAGTCCAAGGACCTAATCGCCCCTTTTGGATAGACATGGTCCAGTAGTGTATAACAGTCTGTAGTCGAGTAATCAGTCAGTCTGATGTGAACAGCTCAAGAAGCGAGAAGAAGCAATAGGTAGGCTAAAAATAGAAATAGGCTAGGGAGAAAAGGAATAAGCATTAGTGAAAAGAGCTTAAGGAATTGCAGTGGGGTACTGGGTGCAATTATCCTGAATAAGGGTGAGGCACCCTGTACTTTCACTAAGCAATAGGAATTTGGCTCAGGAACACAGTGCAAGTAGCCCATCTAGCGAACTACCCTCTGTGTATGATTAGAAACCCGAGATAAGTAACTCGGTACCAATCAACGCTCAGACAGAGAAATGGAAAAAAAATTATGTTAATGATAAATCAATAGCTCAAGTAGAGTAAGAGGAAAATTATAAATATATGACCCTATCTCTTGTAAAGAACCCAGTAACACGTTACAATATATATATATATATATATATATATATATATATATATATATATATTAAAAGAAATAGAATAAACAGTACACAAAGTTAAAAATTTAACGCAAGCGCTTTCATTTTATAATTTTATAATCAAAACTATTTTAAAATGTAACGCCTGAGGATTATAAAATGAAAGCGCTTGCGTTAAATTTTTAACTTTGTGTACTGTTTATTCTATTTCTTTTAATATTTTATACCGGACACTGTGATTTTTTTTAAAAACACAATTTGGATATATATATATATATATATATATATATATATATATATATATATATATATAATCTAGTGATCAGTCATTCAGAAACTTACTTTGTTAAACACCACTCCGATTCCACGCACAAGTACTCTGAAGTTGAAATAAAAAATTTGCTAGAGTTTCTCATTGACAATATCTTCGTGGTCTTTGGTGATCAGGTCTTCCAACAGTCTGTTGGAATTCCCATGGGCACGAATTGTGCTCCTTTGTTAGCTGACCTGTTTTTATATTCATATGAAGCAGAATTTATTCAAAAACTTCTACATGAGAAGAAAAAATATCTCGCTGTGACCTTCAATTCGACTTTTAGATATATCGATGACGTTTTGTCTATTAACAATGATAGCTTTCATTCATATGTCAATTTTATATATCCCTGTGAGCTCGAAATAAAGGACACCACAGAGTCGTCCACTTCTGCTTCATACTTAGATATTTTATTGAAAGTAGACATTTACGGCAAACTGACAACTCAACTGTATGACAAACGGGATGATTTCAGCTTCTCCATCGTCAACTTCCCACATTTATGTAGCAATATTCCATTATCACCTGCATATGGTGTTTATATATCTCAACTGATTCGATATGCAAGAGCTTGTTCTGGGTATAGTCAGTTTTTAAATCGAGGTAAGCTACTGACAAACAAGTTGATGGAACAGGGATTTCAACAGTCTCAATTGAAGTCAGCATTTCGCAAATTCTATGGTCGTTATAACGATCTAGTTCGTCAATACAACCTCGCATTGGGTCAAATGCTGTCTGATGCGTTTCATACCGATTGTTAAGCCGTTCTTGGCACACTGATTTGACTGCGGATAACTCCGTTTACCTGATCAGGATATGGGGCTCACGGCGGGTGTGACCGGTCAACAGGGGATGCTTACTCCTCCTAGGCACCTGATCCCACCTCTGGTGTGTCCAGGGGTCCGTGTTTGCCCAACTATCTATTTTGTAATGCTTGTAGGAGTTATGAGATTGATCACTGTTCGTTATCTTCACCTTGCATTGATATGATATAAAAATGTTTGGTGTTACATGTATATTGAATTAAATGTACGTCATTCTCAGTCAACAACTCGAGATCGGGATCGGAACACGAAATTTAATTTCTGACATCCGGTTGAAAATTGGAAGTATGTTCATACGTAACTGCTTCATTGAATTATGTACTATTTGCACATTACACTATAGAGAAGTGCTGCTTTTAAATGAACAAAGTAACAAAATAGATACAAGATGAGTGTACATTTTTCATTACTGTTACCAAACTTTCGTCGGTGAAAATCTCGAAATAGCGTGTTTCACTGCTTGTTGACGGAAAAGTCCACATTTTCTACGTGAGTATTTTAATGTTTCCTTATGATTTTTTTTAGCGCATACATGGTATGTTTCTGCGAGGAATAACGGAAACTGCCTCACCCATGAATGTTTTTAAACGAACTTGGGATTAATTCCAATTTTGGTAATCGTACTAGATTGTAATAGATACTCCAAACTGCCCATTCAAAAGATTAAATTCTTCAAAACCATGCTTTAGTTTTAGACACTTTTAATATCCCAGTCAATGGGTCGGATGAATATGAGTTACCGTATCTATACTGGATTCCTAAACTACATAGACACCCTCACAAAAAGATACATTGCTGGGTCCAGTAAGTGTTCTACCAAGCCCCTATCTTTGCTCCTCGCGAAAATATTAACAACTGTGAAGGAGAAACTCCAAATGTACTGTGCGACTACATACGAGTATGCCAGAAGTGGTGTAAATCAAATGTGGATTCTAAAAATTCTAAGGAACTTTTAGTAAACTTGAAATCGCAAAACTTTTCTCATATCAACATCATCAAAACGTATGACTTTTCAACCATTTACACAATCATTCCTCACGATAAATTAAAGACTAGACTTTTTGACATCATAGACAGTTGCTTCTTCAACAAAAATGGAAAACGCAAATATTCACATATAGTGATAGTCATCCAAAAAATTACTATGTTGAACACTCTGCAAGAACTCTAAAGTTGAAATAAAAAAACATATGCTGGAGTTCCTCATTGACAATATATTCGTGGTCTTTGGTGATTAGGTCTTCCAACAGTCTGTTGGAATCCCCATGGGCACGAATTGGGCTCCTTTGTTAGCTGACCTATTTTTATATTCTTATGAAGCAGAATTTATTCAAAAACTTCTATGTGAGAAGAAAAAATCTGTTGCTGTGGCCTTCAATTTTTAGGTATATCGACGTTTTATCTATTAATAATGATAATTTTCATTCATATGCATATGCAGATTCGATATATCCCTGTGAACTCGAAATAAAAGACACCACAGAGTCGTCTACTTCTGCTTCATACATGGATATTTTATTGAAAGTAGATATAAATGGCAAACTAACACCTCAACTTTATGATAAACGGGATGATTTCAGCTTCTCCATCGTCAACTTCCCACAATTATGTAGCAATATTCCATTATCTGCATATAGTGTTTATATCTCTCAACTGATTCGATACGCAAGAGCTTGTTATGCGTATGGTCAGTTTTTAAATCGATGGGTTCCAACAGTCCCGTTTAAAGTTAGCATTTCGCAAGTTCTATGGTCGTTATAACGATCTACATGTAGTTTGCCAATAGAACCTCTCATTGGGTCAAATGCTGTCTGACGTGTTTCATACCGATTGTTAGGCCGTTCTTGGCACACTGATTTTGACTACGGATAATTCCGTTTACCTGATCAAGCTATAGGGCTCACGGCGGGTATGACTGGTCGACAGGGGATGCTTACTCCTCCTAGGCACCTGATCTCACTTCTGGTGTATCCAGGGGTCCGTGTTTGCCCAACTCTCTATTTTGTATTGCTTATATGAGTTATGAGATTGATCACTGTTCGTTATCTTCACCTTTCATTCTATAGATTTCTCTTTTCAAAAATGTAAAACACTTCTATTAAATGTTGTTTCAAAACACTGAGACCCCCGATGTCAGAATTTCCTTTTCCTAGACATCAATGTGTCAAATTTATAATCCTTTTGAATGGTATGTACCACATTTTGCACCAGTTATCCATTTTACAATGGGATTTAATTGTACTATGTTGTGTTTGAGTGGATGAGTGTGTGACAAACAGAAGTAATATACATTTGTGTAAGTCTCTCATAAATATGCTTCATGATTCATGATTCCTTTTTCACAAATTTTCATTTCAATGTATCTTTGAATAACATTAATTCTAACATATACTAGTATACCAGCCCCAAACATTGCTATATCAAATACAGGTGTCACTTTTCTCTAATAATCCTCCGTGGCCGAGTAGTTAGAGCATCGCCCTCAAAATCACACGGCTTCTCACCTCTGTCGGCACGGGTTCGAATCTCGCTGAAAACTGGGCGCCACCAGATAACTGAAAAATTGTTGAGTGTGACAGAAAACATCAATCAATCAATCTAATAACCCTCCGCGGGGCCCTTACTGATAGTGTCAGTTTTCTAGTTTTGCATTGCTTACCATTTAAGTATGAAAACCCCAAAATGAAAACAGTCACTAAATTTTCCGCTCAAATGATGACTTCCATGGCGCAATATTTTATCTCCTGAAATTGAAGAGTTTCTATTGTCTGCTTTATCAAATTACTGATACAATCATAATATATCCACATACTTACTTGTATATCACTAATTTTTAAAAAAAACAAAAATCTATAGGAATTCTTCAATTTCGGGAGATAAAATATTGCGTCATAGAAGTCATCATTTGATTGGGAAATTAGTGATAATCTACAGTTTGTATTTGATGGAATTCACATACTTAGACGGTAAGTAATGCAGCTTTAATAGTGACGCAGAGTTGGTTTAATAGTCAACTAACGTATTTGAAGCGAACAGCAGTGCCACCTAAGTGCACATTAATTGCTAGAAGCGGTCGAAGTTGAAAGTGAATTTTCCAGACATGAAATTTGAACGACGAGATTCGGTGAAAGCGTCAATTTAAATATTTAGCCGAGATTACTTGATCTTAAACGGAGCAATCCCTAGTCAAAGTCGGTGTGTAAAAATTTGTCGGTATCCCGGATGTAAAAGACCGAACCTCAGTCGTTTTTTTTAATGGTAATAGGGATTGAAAGGACTGTTATATAGTCCCCACTTATGTATCGTGATTTCGCCGACAGACGATATTCCGAATCAGTTAAAGTTACATACCTGTAGGCCGTGTCAATGTTGAGAACCATTTTATGAAATGTATTATTTATTTCGGATTATTGATTACAGTTAAAATTTCCTAGAAATTACTAGTATGAATATGGTCGACTTACAAAAGATCAAATTATATTTCCCATTTTATGTATTTATACTCCCTGCGGGATGATGAACGCCCACTTTTGAATAGTCCCACTTGACACTACATTATCAAGAAGCAGGAAGACGTGAAAAAACCCTCAGACCACGCGGTAGTTAACTAGTAGCATTTTTTTAATGCACAACAATGAAGAGAAAAGTACACGACAGCATTTTGTGAGCACTTGTTTTGATATAGTTAATGGGAGATAATAAAATCTAATTGAAACGCCTCCAATGAAATATCCTGGAAACAATGGAATATTGCTACGCTCGGTAATATGACGTCACAGTACAGCAACCGCTATATATTTCCCGCGTTTAATGGATGCCTAAAGTGGTGTTGCAAGATTTTATGGGTCTTCGTTCGTCTCAATAGTCACGACATAAAACATAGTTATTCCCCTTGCCCTTGCTAAGCGGGCTGAAAACACACCGCCATTTGCATTTTCGCCTCCGATGATGAAACGTGAAACTCGCCACTGTTTCGTGTACTAAAATTGATTAGAAAACGCACCGGCGTTTGAGCGTTATTAAGCGGGAGCTTGGGTACAGCAGCCCCACGACAAGTCGAGCTGATCATGCGAGTTAAACTTTATATCTAAAAAAAAAAAGAAAGAAAAGAAAGATGATACTTTAACAGCCTTTCGAAAGAGAAATCGCCAGTGCTTCGTGTAGTACATGATTAGAATGCCCAGTTGCTTCGTGTAATATATGATTTGAATGTCCAGCTGCTTCGTGTAATATATAATAAGAATACCTTGTTGTTTTGTGTAATATATGATTAGAATGCCCAGCTGCCTTTGAGCATAGCTAAGCGTAGCTGCAGAACTGTAGCTCTCTGAAAAAATATTTTGACGAAACAGAGAGCTACAGATCCACCCCCACCGGTTACCTAATATGGCTACGTCAACAAATGAAATCATTTAAATCTGGGAGTTTTCGGGTCGTATGAGGCCTTAATGAATATTTGAAGGTATGTTTGGACACAAGTATAGTAGGAAAATATGTTAAGAATTTTTTTAATATTAAATTTATGAGACAACAACGCAAGAATACATCGATATAAGGTGTCAACCGTGCGCAGCTTTTTGTGCGCCGTAAATCGAAGGTTTTTATAAGGGGTGGATCTGTAACTCTCTGTTCCGTCAAAATATTTTTTTCAGAGAGCTAGAGTTCTGCAGCAAAGCTAAGTGGGGAGCTTGAGGGGCGGCAACCCCCGACAGGTCAAGCTGAATTTACATTGAAGTTCATTCCGTTTTTTGAAAGTTATGGAGTGGCCGGTTTGCATAAATTGGCAAGTATCGCATCGTGGATCCTCGCATTTGAAGACTGCTGGTTTTTTGGGGTTTGATATAAATTTGGCGTTATTGAGAATTTTTTCTCCAAATTTGGTGGTTGACGTCTGCTGTGAAGTATATATCTATAAATCGCGCTGGCTACACACTGCTAGGAGATTTGGTTCTGCAGGACGTTAGTTTAATCCAGATAAGGGCGGAAGTGGGTATCCAAATAAAATAAAGTGAAATTTTCTCTGCTACATACATGCATAATATTCACTTGAATATTGATAGATATACGTCACATAATCACCCTCACAATTAACTAATACTGAATTTCCTCTTATTTAATTTCTATAACGCATAAAAATACATCTAACATATATTTTGTAAAAAAAAAAAAATAAATAAATAAAAAAAAAAAGAATTACATATTGGCAATTCAGAAAACATTACCCTATCAAGCGATATTATGAAGTTCTGTAAATCCATATCAAAACCATGCCATTCTATAAGTATTGACAGCTTTGGAATTCTCCAGTATGTGTTTTTATACAAATATGAAAATATGTCCATATTTGAAAACAAAATGATCAATATGAAATTTCAACATGGAAAAGCCCTGCACTTCTTTGACTGGTCCCTGTTTGGGGAGCTTCCCTGTGAAACCTATTTTTTCTTCTCGCTGCTCTTTGGTCTTTTGGTGGCGGACTCATTACGACTACCTTTCGGGGTTTTTAGGGGTTTGTTGTTCTTCTTTCCTTTCACTCTTGTCTGTGGTCGAGACATGACGCTTAATTTTCCTGAAAATAAAACTTAATTTTCATATTTTTTCTTTGACAAAATTTTGTTTTTATCAAGAATAAAATTATACTGCGCTTGATAAAGTATGCAAACATGAGGGGTCGCAGTTCACAGCCTTGTTAGAATAGACGCAATACATGAAAGGTGAAGATAACGAACAGTGATCAATCTCATAACTCCTATAAAGGTGAAGATAACGAACAGTGATCAACCTCATAACTTCTATAAAGGTGAAGATAACGAACAGTGATCAATCTCATAACTTCTATAAAGGTGAAGATAACGAACAGTGATCAATCTCATAACTCCTATAAAGGTGAAGATAACGAACAGTGATCAATCTCATAACTCCTATAAAGGTGAAGATAACGAACAGTGATCAATCTCATAACTCCTATAAAGGTAAAGATAACGAACAGTGATCAATCTCATAACTCCTATGAAGGTGAATATAACGAACAGTGATCAATCTCATAACTCCTATAAAGGTGAAAATAACGAACAATTATCAATCTCATAACTTCTATAAAAGGTGAAGATAACGAACAGTGATCAATCTAATAACTCCTATAAAAGGTGAAGGTAACGAACAGTGATCAATCTCCTAACTCCTATAAAGGTGAAGATAACGAACAGTGATCAATCTAATAACTCCTATAAAGGTGAAGATAACGAACAGTGATCAATCTAATAACTCCTATAAAGGTGAAGATAACGAACAGTGATCAATCTCATAACTCCTATAAAGGTGAAGCTAACGAACAGTGATCAATCTCCTAACTCTTATAAAGGTGAAGATAACGAACTGTGATCAATCTCATAACTCCTATAAAGGTGACGATAACGAACAGTGATCAATCTCATAACTCCTAATAAAGGGGAAGATAACGAACAGTGATCAATCTCATAACTCATATAAAGAATACAGAATTATTAGTTGGACAAATATGAACCCAGGTACGTGCTAGAAGTGGGATCAGGTGCCTAGGACCGGTCACACACGCCGTGTGCTCTATATCTTGATCAGATAAACGGAGTAATCCGTAATCAAAATCAGTGTGTAAAGAACGGTCTAACAATTGGTATGAAACATGTCATGTACATATGTATATTTATCAAGATTCATACGCGCATTGTCTACTACAGCAGTGCGTTCATTAGGACATGGCTATCATTACAATTTGTGAAGATATCAAATGAAAAAATGAAAGTGTACGTATATGTGCATGAGGGAATTCTAACTTATTAATCATATTTCTCCCATGGGAAAATCTTACCTCCTCTATCCAGTTTTCCAGGGAGAAATACAAAATCAAAATACACGTTCAGTAATATAGATATTGACGATATATTTAATAAAACAGAAACTGTAAAATCATGCAGATTTAGAACTCCTTTATTAATTATCTTTCCGCCACAAAATATAGTACTTTCGAAACTCTTTCAAAATTTGAATCGACATGTATTTTTCAACTGGATAGGTTTTAAATACTGGACCAAAGAAATAAGTATTTGACTAGTTCCCACAGTAAATAATCATGCACGATTGTTCCCAAACGTTGGGGAGCTTAAATTCCTGGGTGTCGAAATATACAGCATAAAACAAGAAAGAGAAAACTATTGGGAATAAAAAGGCGCAGGGAAAAAAGGCTACACAGGTATCCGAGTTTTTGACAGAATTACTTGAATTATCCTGGTTTGACAGACAGTAACTGAAACATTATCCGATGTGACCTACTTAAGGACTTTTAATTCTGTTCAATGCTTAACTCTATCGTTTCATTTCTATTCCAATATTATTTTTGAAAATTATATCTAAATATTATGTTGACTTAAGCAAGCAGTTAACTTTGGTGCCGACTTATTCTATACCTGTCCAATGAATAATGTCCCAAATTTTCTCTGTACGTGTTTATCCTCTATATCAAATATACCTATACATATAGTAGAGGTATTTCTTATACAACAGATTGAGAAATATGTTTGTTAATCAGTAATTTAGAAAATAGAACATGTGCCATGGATCATGATACTGATCAACAGAATATTATCCACGTACCATAGTGTTAACAGATAGAATATATCTATGTATCTTGTTACTAATAATAAATATATTATCCACGTACATTGTTACTAATAATAGATATATTATCCACGTATCTTGTTACTAATAAGAGGTAGAATATTATCTACGTATCATAGTACTAACAGATAGAATATTATCCATTATAGCACTAACAGAGAGGATATTATCCACATATCATAGTACTAACAGATAGAATATTATTCAATATAGTACTAAGAGATAGAATATTATCCAATATAGTACTAACAGATAGAATATTATCCAATATATAGTACTAACAGATAGAATATTATCCACATATCATAGTACTAACAGATAGAATATTATCCAATATAGTACTAACAGATAGAATATTATCCAATATAGTACTAACAGATAGAATATTATCCAATATAGTACTAATAGATAGAATATTATCCAATATAGTACTAACAGAGAGGACATTATCCACATATCATAGTACTAACAGATAGAATATTATTCAATATAGTACTAACAGATAGAATACTATCCACATATCATAGTACTAACAGATAGAATATTATCCAATATAGTACTAACAGATAGAATATTATCCAATATAGTACTAACAGAGAGGATATTATCCACGTATCATAGTACTAACAGATAGAATATTATCCACGTATCATAGTACTAACTGATAGAATATTATTCAATATAGTACTAACAGATAGAATATTATCCAATATAGTACTAACAGATAGAATATTATCCACATATCATAGTACTAACAGATAGAATATTATCCAATATAGTACTAACAGATAGAATATTATCCACATATCATAGTACTAACAGATAGAATATTATCCAATATAGTACTAACAGATAGAATATTATCCAATATAGTACTAACAGAGAGGATATTATCCACGTATCATAGTACTAACAGATAGAATATTATCCACGTATCATAGTACTAACAGATAGAATATTATCCACATATCTTGTTACTAATAACAGGTAGAATATTATTCACATATCATAGTACCAACAGATAGAATATTATCCAATATAGTACTAACAGATAGAATATTATCCAATATAGTACTAACAGAGAGGACATTATCCAATATAGTACTAACAGATAGAATATTATCCAACATAGTACTAACAGAGAGGATATTATCCACGTATCATAGTACTAACAGATAGAATATTATCAACATATCATAGTACTAACAGATAGAATATTATCCACGTATCATAGTACCAACAGAGAGAATATTATCCAATATAGTACTAACAGATAGAATATTATCCATGTATCATAGTACCAACAGATAGAATATTATCCAAAATAGTACTAACAGATAGGATATTATCCAACATAGTACTAACAGATAGAATATTATCCACGTATCATAGTACCAACAGATAGAATATTATCCAATATAGTACTAACAGATAGAATATTATCCACGTATCTTGTTACAAACAGAGAGGAGATACCGTTTGGTAAAATGCAGCACGTATACATGTACCAATGTTAACGACAGGCTGCGTGTTGCTATGGATACCTACCAAACAAGTCTGGGTTGACATCCCCCAGATTATTCAAAAGAGAGGTATAGTTGTACTTTCCATCCCCAATCTCTGGAAAGAAAACTTATAAGGCAATCAAGATATCCTTAACAATAACATGTACTAAATCTCCAAAGTATTTTTGTTTTTCTTTTGAAAACATTTCTTCCAAACAATTAACAGATTACAGAAGTATTGTGGCTTTTGCAATTGTCAGTCTAGTTTAAAAAAAACAGTCATTATTTATAAGAATGTCTGCACGAATGATGAATTATTCATAGTAAAGGTAAATAGCGGTATTGAGATTAGCACTGTTCGTTATCAAATTTCGTCGTGGATGCACTAACCGATTGAAAATGGCAGCTCGTGCTTTAAAGTGCAAATTCATTGACCATTAACAATGGTACACACGGTTAGACACTACAGTAAACCCCAGAGACAGACATGTTAAGGAGATAAGCAAGGGTCAACCATGATCATTCAAATGACGTCTGACTGAGAACATTCTGAGTGTGGGATTTCGGCATGAATCCGCAAAATTTCACCTTGCTGAGTAATTAACAGATGGCTGTTATAATAGAATCCGGATAGAAATGGAATCGATGGCGACTCCGCGTTGGTAATATCTGGATTTATTCAGTTCTGTTATCACGCCATTGTGGGCTCTTCTTACACGATAAGATGTATTTTTAAGGATATATGCAACTTATAATGAATGGTTATGGAATTCTTCCAAATCAGCAGCGACACTGAATATGCTCTTTTGAGCTTCTATTCAAGGTCGTTTAATGCCCGTTTTCCTTTTCGATGTTCGTAAACTACTTAATTTGATTAAAAGGAAACGGTAAACAGGTTTCTAATTCTAGGTTTTACTTGTGAATTAAGTTTTTCATGATTACACGACAATTGGCAGAATCGGTGAACTCTGACCCGACAGCTAATACACAGTTTACATGAGACCTCTTTAAAGTTCATAGAATTAGAAAAGAAATGGCCCATTGCTCTGTAGACCATACCTTCTAATAAGAATTATTAGATCTCTCAATTAAGTACAGACATTGATATGTTCAATACGTGAGCAAATACCCTAAGTAAATATCCTTTACTAACATTGAATGTTCATCGACCATCTATACTTTCATGCTTTTAAGAGAAACATATGTCATTAATGTATTTCTTTCTTTCTTTTTTAGATCTTTTTATCAAAAGACATTTTTTTAATCAACCGTCAGTTGACTAGACCCATTATGTTCCTGCATTCTTTATCATGATTCAGGACTGAAAAGTTAATGATCGGTATTGATATATCGATATACAAGTGTATAAAGATTAACGACACGTGGGCAGATATTTTAAGGGAAGAAAAATATCGTACGTATCCACTGTGATATCATGGCTAAAGATGAACAACATTCGTTATTTGCATGCCCTGTTTATACAGGGGCGGATCCAGCACTGTGATATCATGGCTAAAGATGAACAAAACTCGTTATTTGTATATCCTGTTTATAACCAACTTCTATGTGAATATTTTTGCAAATTTGGATAATGCATGCATGTCTGACAACGTTCTTAACCCAGCAGATGAAAAATCAACCAGAGCTATTTGTTACTATACACGAGATGCAATTATTGTCAGACAATTGGTTTAACAACACTGAACAAATATTTACCCCCGTTTTATTTTTGCCCCTTTCACCCTCGTTAATGGGCGAATTTGAGGTTAAGGATTCTGTGTCTGGGCGAATTCAAAATAGGACGAAATCGTTGCAAATGTAGAAGGGCGGGAAAAAAAAGAAGAAGAAAAAACTCAGGGTGACAATAACGCTTTACACAATGTTTGTCCACGTATATAACCTGAGCTACATACGGTTTCTATCAAAGAAATATGAATTGGTGATTAAATCCAACAACCCTAGCTTCACCATGATCACCCTAAATTTACTTTGTGATTGTTGTACTTTGTGATGGTTTTATTTTGTGATTGTTGTACTTTCTGTTGGTTTTATTTTGAGATTATTGTACTTTGTGATTGTTGTACTTTCTGTTGGTTGTACTTTGTGATTGTTGTACTTTGTGATTGTTGTACTTTGTGATTGTTGTACTTTCTGTTGGTTTTACTTTGTGATTGTTGTACTTTCTGTTGGTTTTATTTTGTGATTGTTGTACTTTGTGATTGTTGTACTTTCTGTTGGTTGTACTTTGTAATTGTTGTACTTTGTGATTGTTGTACTTTCTGTTGGTTTTACTTTGCGATTGTTGTACTTTCTGTTGGTTTTATTTTGTGATTGTTGTACTTTGTGATTGTTGTACTTTCTGTTAGTTTTACTTTGTGATTGTTGTACTTTGTGATTGTTGTACTTTCTGTTGGTTGTACTTTGTGATTGTTGTACTTTGTGATTGTTGTAATTTCTGTTGGTTTTACTTTGCGATTGTTGTAGTTTGTGCGATTTTTTTTTTACTTTTTGATTATTTGTTTTTATTCTAGGTTGGTTGTACTTTGTGATTGTTGTACTTTGTGATTGTTGTACTTTCTGTTGGTTTTACTTTGTGATTTTTTTTACTTTGTGATTTTTTTTACTTTGTGATTATTTGGTTTATTCTAGGTTGGTTGTACTTTGTGATTGTTGTACTTTGTGATTTTTGTACTTTCTGTTGGTTTTACTTTGTGATTTTTTTTACTTTGTGATTTTTTTTACTTTGTGATTATTTGGTTTATTCTAGGTTGGTTGTACTTTGTGGTTGTTTTATTTTGTGATGGTTTAACTTTGTGTTTATTTTACTCCCACAAGCATTAAAAATCAAGAGTTGGGCAAACACGGGCCCCTGGATATACCAGAGGTGGGACCAGGTGTCTAGGAGGAGTAAAAATCCCCTTTTGATCGGTCATCCTCGCCATGAGCCCTATACCTAGATGAAGGTAAACGGAGTAATCCGTAGTCGGGATCAGTGTATAAAGAACGGTCTAACAATCGGCACGAAACACGTCAGACAGCATTTGATCCAATGATAGGTTGTATTGGTAATCTAGATCGTTATAACGACCATAGAATTTGCGAAATGCTTACTTTAAACGAGACTGTTGAAACCCCTGTAACATTAACTTCTTTGTCAATTACCAGCCTTAATATGATAACTAATCATTCGCAGAACAAGCTCTTGTGTATCGAATCAGTTGAGAAACATAAACACCATATGCAGGTGAAAATGGAATATTGCTACATAAGTATGGGAAGTTGACGAAGAAGCTGAAATCATCTCTTTGTCATAAAGTTGAGTTGTTAAGTGTGCCGTTACCATCTATGTTCAATAAACTATCTAATGTTCTACAAGTACTCACTTTCCACGCGTATTCTAAATACAACTTGCTATTTACATGATGCCATTTTGATGTTATACTCACTGTCTACGGGTAATAAAGGGGCATGAACACGATTTGGGGTGAAAATGTTCAAATTTTATCTTTCCATTTTCAATGTTTACAATGCTTGACTAACGTATTTCTAATGGTCAGCAAAAATTTGAATGTTAGAAATACCTTAGTTAAGCATTGTAAACAGAAATGGAAAAAGAAAATGTGAAATATTTTAGCTCAAATCGTGTCCATGCCCCTTTAATACACAAGTTCTTTCGCTGTTTTAATGCAATACTCACTTTCCACACGTACTAATACTTAAGTCTACATGCTATAATGATGCTATATAATCGTTTCTATGCCTACTAATACATAATTGGATGCTATACCCATTTTCTACGTCTATCAATACGTAAATTTCTATTCTGTTTTCATAAGAACTCGCTTTCTACGCGTATCAATGCACAAGTCTCCCTGTCGTTTTCATAAATATAAGACACTAACTTTCCACGCGTATTAATACATTAGTTTCCATTCTGATTCCATTAGATACTCACTCTCCACACGAATCAGTACATAAGTTTCCCTGGGGTTGACAACTTCACTTGCGTATTCTTTGGTTCTTGCTGACAAATTCTTTACCTGGCCGTCCATGTCCACCAAGTCTATTAGTACTGAAAATAAACCAAAACTAAGTCTATCAGTACTGAAAATAAACCAAACTTCACGCCTGTAGTCAATGTATAATCTATACTAAAATACCGTCATCTTAATCATGATCAAAGAGACGCAACTTTCCGGGCTTTCCTGGCAAAAGAAAAACCAAAATCGCATTTTTCTTAACTTTTCGGTTATTTTGTAAAACCAATGCACGAAATTTGTTTTCAAAGTTTGATTGAATTTTGTAAAGTTCTGTTTTGAGTAATCGTTTATAGAAAAACTGATCGCAACAACACATTCTACCATCCACTGGGAAAGCCATTCTGGTCTTCCATGTATACAGAAAACTCAGAGAGAGAGAGAGAGAGGGGGGGGGGGTCGTCCCCAAAATTTTACAATTGTTCGTGTATCTTGAATAAATATACACATTTGTAGAATTAGATAACGTATGTATAGGTTTTTTTTTAAAATCATTACATCTATTCATATCTACTCTATCACTGTATGGATGGAGAGAGGGGGTCTACTACACTACATATGATATACTCCCTTAATTCTACAAAATAGTCCACTATGGTTTATCATTTCAAAATTCTTTGAAGTTGTGGAATGGAGATAGTAAAACAGATTATGTGCTATCTGATGTTCAGTCAAACTTCTTTGAAATCAAACGATCTCTTAGATACGATTACAAGTCAGAGCAGAGGAATTAAATACTGCGGTTCCCCCCTAACTGCACTCAACGGGGAAAAATCAGACCAGAAAATAAAGTGTATTCAGTCCTGGCTAGGCAGACTAGTAGACTGGGTGTTAAAACTGTTGTTTATTGTCGCACCAAGTTCATTTAATCCCTATTCTTTATCTCTATTTAGCCTAAAGTTTGAAACTAATGGCTTCTTTCCTTTCAGAACAACTATTGTCATTGATTTTATATTGTCATTTATTTTATAAGGACATTTTAAATCTGTCCTCATTATATTCTCTCGCATTTGTTGTGTATGCTCTAAACTATTGATGGTAATTTCGTGTTGGGAGTTTTGCAGAATTAATATGCACAGGTACATGTATCTAATGACGATCAGTCTACTAATACTCCAGAAATATGGTTGTTGTAGCATCTTATCGACAAATTTATTTAAATAAAACTTGTTTTGCATAGTGAGGTAGCCCTTTCATTATATAAATTTTTCATCAGAAATATTATGCAATTAGTAAAAAATACTTTCATGACACACAACCGATTCTCGCATACGTTATACAATGTAAATCATTTAACAACAAGTGCCACAAATACTGTAGTATGTCTAGTCCAAGACACGTGACTTCTTTTGTCTCAATAAAAAAAACTGGTTATACTGACATATATGATTAAGATTTCTTTTGAAGAATGTTTTAAGAATATATGTATATTTAAAACGATCTAAATACAATGCAGTGCGAGTCCAAACACCTACGTGAACATATTGTTACTATGTATAATTTACACAAAAGACATGTTCATGTGTGTGTGTGTGTGTGTGTGAGAGAGAGAGAGAGAGAGAGAGAGAGAGAGAGAGAGAGAGAGAACTGCTACTTCACCTAAAATACCGAATCGTACAGTACCAGGTTGCGTTCGAGGTAAACTGTCCAGCGATCCGTCCAAAAAGCGAATTGTACCGTACCAAACTATTCCATATACAAAGCGAATCGTTCCATACGAAACGAATTGTACCGAACCGTTCTATTCAAAGCGAACTGTTCTGTACGAAACGAAGAGTAACGAACTGCTCGATCCACATGAATCAAACTATACCGAACTGTTCCACAGGAAACGAACGGTACCGAACTGTTCCATACGAAATGAATCGTACCAAACTGTTCCATACGAAATGAATCGTACCAAATTGTTCCAGACAAAACTAATGGTACTGAACTGTTCCACAGGAAACGAATTGTACCGAACCGTTCTATACAAAATGAATCGGACCAAACTGTTCCATACGAAACGAATCGTACAGGCCATATCATATCTTGATCCACTTCATCGCTATCATATCATATATCAAACTTTGGATGAAATGTCAGAGACAGACTGTTTGGGAAAGATATATTTCTTTATATTGAAGTCTATACTTGAACATAAGGCATATGATAGTCAATACTTAAAGGCGACCAAAGTGAATATCATACAGCGTTTCGCATACTTCTGGTAGACATTCCATGATATTGACTCATCTTATCACATACTTCTGGTAGACATTGCATGATATTGACTTGTCTTATCAGCTCAAATATAAACATTAATCCAAACGTCAAAAATGTTTGTCTAAACTGTCCCGATGTGTTATTAGGTAATTATACAATTTAAACCCGATTCCCAGTCATTGTGTTGAAATTAATTAGGATGTCCACACACAATACATTTAGTAATCAATATCAGATGTTTGACCAAGTTGTTCAGTTTATCAGTTGTTAATTAATCCAATACACAATATCCTGTCACTACTAGAGCGGTCAATACATAAATTCCTCAACACACAGCTGTCAATGAATATCAATAGGTTGACTTATTGTCAGCAAGATATAAACGTCAACAGGTCGACTTACTGTCAATAAGATATGAATATCAATAGGTCGACTTACTGTCATAAAGATATGGTTGTCAATATGTCGACTTACTATCAATAAGATATAAATATCAATAGGTCGACTTACTGTCATAAAGATATGGTTGTCAATATGTCGACTTACTGTCAATAAGATATAAATATCAATAGGTCGACTTACTGTCATAAAGATATGGTTGTCAATATGTTGACTTACTTTTATTAGGTCACAGTTTCAATAAGTCAAAAGGCACAACTTACTGTCATTTTCACAATTGCATTTTTTTCTAATCCACTCCATCAAGGTGTAGCTGGAACACCAGGGATTAAATATGGCCTCTTGGTTATCTGCAATAAAGAGCAACAAACGGCTGCAGTTATACTCAAGCAACATGTCGATAAATATCATACAATGACAAAAAATGTCTTCGAAACTTGTACATGCCCGTGTGGCAATATTGAAAATGGTCAACTTCGAATTTAGAATGTTTGTAATGATCGTAAAAAATATGGGTTATAAACCACAATATTTAGTCAGGCATGTTGAGCGGAGAATATCTTCTTATGTCCATATTAGTTTCACTCTTGACCTTGTAACCTCAAAATCATAGATGATCATTTACTCCTTAGTGTATAGTTACAAAAAGTTACCAAGTTTGATGTCTGTCAAGCAGAGAATATCTAGATATTGAGCAGACAATATCTTACGATGTCCAAACATGAAACCTGACCTTGTAATCTCAAAATCAAAAGGGGTCATCTACTTCTTAGCGGAATCAGTATACCAAAGTTGATGTCTTTCAAGCAATTGAAAGGGTTCTCAAGATATCAAGCGGACAACACTTGGTCTACCGACCATGCATGTCCCCTTTCTTCTGCAGGAGGAGAGGGGGGGGGGGGGGGGGGGGGGCTTAAAAAACATGCGTCAAATTCGGCGCTCCATCTTAAGACATCTGAAACACTTGTAAATTGAAAATAGGACTGTGACAAAAGTCTACATAATATTTTAAAATTTTAATCCAGTTTAATTAATCAAAATAATTTTCACACAGTATTTATAGGTACGAGCTCAAATTCTGCCTTTTCATTTAATTCTTTTATTTAATGTGTAATGGTTAAACATTCGTCATAGGAAAGCTTTATGGACCAAATATTGAATAATTAAATGTTTTCTTGGAGGAAAACTAAGTAAACAACCTCTTGGGCCAGTGGAAACCAATCACTGAGGCTATAGTTTAAATATTTGGGAGGTAAACTCCTTAGCTGCTTCAAGAGAACGTAAATATTGATCAAACTCGACTTCACCCTGTTGAAAATTCTAAATCGATTTCCATTTGAATGGATTAAAGTGAAATCAAAATTGGTAAAAGTGGATCTCTCAATCCGTGTGTCTCTCTACTTTCTCTGCGAGTCTCTCTTTCTGGGAACCTCCGAGTTTCTCTACCTCTTCCCTCTTCTCTCTTCGAGTCTCAGTTTATCTCTCTCCGAGTGTCTGTACTTTCTCTGCGAGTCTGGACCCCCCCCCCCCCTCGCTCTCTCTGTGAGTCTGAGCCCCCCTCTCTCTGTGAGTGTCTCTACACCCTCTGTGAGTCTGAGTCCCCCCCCCTCTCTGTATACATATTGATTATGTTACACAATAACACACATTCGCCTCATCACGGAGATACAATCTATGATAAATAAATAATTGGATATTTAATTTCATTTTTATGGCGAAATAATCAACAGGAAATAATTTCCGAGCAACAGCAACCGCGTCAATTTTCAGTGAAAATAATTAATCGTAATCGAGAGACTGAACAAAAAGCTGAAAATGTTTTATTACGAGAAAAAAAGAACGATCTTGCCGTGTAACTACGATTCTGACATTTTAGACAAAGGAAAGCGTTCTGACAAATGTCATATCACTGATCAATAAAGCATTAATCTAATAAAAAATTCGGTTGGATGTTGTTTATCGCATTCCTGCAACTGGTATTTTAAAGAAATCCGTGTATTCAAACAAATTTGACTTAAAAAAATCACACAAAACTGGTGGCCCATCGTAATGTATTCAAACTTGTGTACGCATATTTGACACTTCTGTAATTTAAAAAAAAATCCTATGTACTGTTTGAATCCCCCCCCCCCTGCGCTTGCCCCCGGGGGACGTCAGTCTGCGATACTTACCCCCATATTTGACCCTGATGAACGACTGATCATTTGTGTCCGTCATATCCTATTGATGCTCACTCCAAGTTCATCATTTCACAAGTCCAACAGTTAATATAAATTCAAAACCGGTAAAGTTTTCGTCAACGGTGGCATCAGCTGATGTTTCACCAGTCTGTTTTGATGGCTGTAAAATATCCTCCCTCGAAACGAGTACTAAAAATTCTGATAGATAAAAATCCACCGGGGAAATATCACCGGTCGGAATCGTTTCACGAGTGGTCGAAAGATAAAAGGACCAAGATTAACTTCTAAATACCATTGTTTGTATCACAAACCACTTGTTGGCAGCACTGCTCCGGGGTCGTTCTGCGTTGTCATTGAGGGTATCAAGTTATTACAACTTTTCTTCACGCTTTAACTTGTTTCTGTACGACGTTTTATAAATATCTATTGACGGGATTTAAATTCTCATTTATTGTTTACGCCTTAGTGCTATTCGTAAACCTCCAAACATGCGTCCAGTTAGCTGAAATGCATGTCGACATAGAGAACAATCGGCATACAATAGGCTGTCCACGTACGCGGAGGGAAAAGAATGGGTTTATTGATTACAATACAGCTAAATTAAACCCGATATTACTTTCACAACGCCGGAATCTATTGGGTCATTCAACAAAATTTAAACAAAACTTATGACAGCACTCAACTTTAGGCTCAAGATTAAACCCCTTCTGTTGGATTTAGCATATCAGGTGCATAATCCACAACAGGATTTATACGGTAGTTACAGGTAGGAAAACTCTCGTGATTAATGCCTGACTAATTAATTAATTTAACACCTTCGATCTCATCCTTCAAAACATTGTTACTAATCATACAATGTTTAAACAAATGAAATTTCATTGCTTAATTCAAGTATGATATACAATTAATGATAATCAATAATCCTTAATGAGTCAATTTAAATATTTAAAAGACCTTTTTACACTCGATGTGTCCTGCAAGCAAGGGAAGTTGTTGTCAAGGAGATGACATCTACCTGTACAGATTCCGGTACTCGTGCACTTACAAAAACGTGTTAAAGATTTAACTGATAACTAAACAAAAATCAACAAACATCAATTTATTTTATCACCGCTATCACGGATATAATTCACATTACAAAATCATATAAAAAATCACGTACATCAAACAGCAAATTTCAATTATAATTCCATAAGTTTAAGGATGAGGTCTTTCTGACACTCCACACATCAAGTTTAAATTAAAATATATTTTGTAGATCTCCTGCTTGCACAAATACATTGTATGTTCTTTGCTATTTCCCTCCATTTTTACTATAGGCAGGTATACTTCTGGACAGGTTAGAAGAAAAGAATTTTTTTTTGGATAAAAACGAAAGTATCTTGGAAAAGCGCACAAAAAAAAATAAAAAAAAAAAAATGACTAGCACACTACATATAGAAAAAATCAGAAAAAAGTTTCAGTTTTCTAAAGAAAAGAAGAAGAGACAATTACCAATTTTTTTTCAGTTGGGTAAAGTTTTTCTGGGTCGGTCGTAAATAGCCTTACATTTTTTCATGGTAACCCCATCCCTTCTTTCATCTGTCAAATGGAACAATTGATACATATAAAGTCCTATATTAGACCCAGAAAGCTGTAACGAAATTACTTTCGATTCCTCTGTGTAATTCATTAAAGCACAAGCTAGTTCGACAAGCTTCATGGTGCCTTGTTTTAGCTTCTCCGATATAGTGTTGAAGGCTGATAAGACTTGATCCTTAAAATAATCGCTGTAGTTTATACCATCACAAATTAAATACAATTAAACTCCCCCGTCCTGATATAATCGTTCACGGATATGAAATAGCAGGTAAAGGAACATGGGCATGGGGACGACTTGTTAAGAGTATTTTTAAATGTTGTTAGTGTCTTCGGCGAGTATCATAACCTTTAAAGAATTTGCTATCAACAAATATAGAAAAAAAAAATAAATAAATAAAAACAATACATTCATGGTCAAAATAAAGAAAAACAAACGACAAAAGTTTGACAATCCTTAAACCTTGTAAACGAAGTAGCATTGTCGTCTGTTGTGTGTAAATGAAGTAGCATTGTCGTCTGCCGTGTATAGAATCGATCTCAGCCGTACGACTTTCAAATTGCCAACTTACGCAATGAAAATGATGTATCAACTTTTAAATCTGATATAAACATTCATCAAAAGTAATCTATATATAATCTTATCCACGTGCATGGTCAAAAAATTAATATACATGTATATATATATATATATATATATATATATATATATATAATTGGAAAATGAAACGGAAAACTTTACATCACAATATTGTTTTGTCATGAGCAAGAGCATACACTTTTATACGTTTCCAAGATGTCTTCATCTTTACTGGCCAAGAGTTCCGACTCCCATCGTGAAGAGTAGTGAATGAGAATCCCTGGTCAGCGAAAATGAAATGTCATGTAAATTTGCTCATTTTCTGTAGAATTCAAAATTCTAAGTGACAAATCAATCATCAAATGTCTAAAATATCACAGAATTGATGGACAACATACTGTATTTCATAGTTTTATTCTCACAGAAAAAAAAAAACGTTGGTTGAATGGCACAAGTCTAACTGGAAAACTTGACTGAATACTGTTGGCAGTTCCTCAGTTGATATCAGCAGATATGACGTTTGATTCGGTTAGCAGCGCCACCACTAGGAAGACGACGTACAGCACAATGAGAGCTATACCATAAGGGCGAGACATTCGGAACTTAGACAGGGGCACAACTATCAATGACGTCAGCAAACTCAGCGCCAAGAATCCCGCTAATACGTACTCCTCTAGAGTAATTGAAAGCTGAAAAGCAAATAATAAACTCTCGAAATGAATTATTTAATCTATTCTATATGTTTAAATCAGAAAAGTTGAATTAATATCCCAGATTAAAACGCTGGAATTAGTTTTCTGAAATCGGTAATACAAAAACGATCTGATGGGTTTTTTAAAGTTTACATATATAATTATATGTTTTAATAACCAGTCATTCGATGAGTATTTGAATTCCGGAATCATGCGGTGGTCAGAGTGCCTCGGGAATACATTCTAATCAATTCTGATACGCGGTGCTTCCCTAGCAACAAAAGATTATCTTAATTTACGAAATGAGATGTGAAACATGTCTACCGGAAAATGAATATGACAATGAAAAATAAAAAGTAATTCCACCCTCCTGTGATGTCATCAGATTTTGCAAACTCAATGATTTATTAAGATTTATACATGATAAGAACATAAATTTTGTTGAAGGCTTTTCCGATAGTTATTGCAAAAAATCTTGTTAAAATAAACTATTTCAAAAGTCTGAATTATAGATGAATAATCAATGATGAGTTTAAAAATATTGAATCCAAGGGCAAATAACTCTGTTTACATTGATTTTTTTATCAAGTCTATTATGCGACTGGTTCCTTTATTTTTTAGAGACAATTTGTATCTTTTTGTGAAAAAACAGTTTCATGAAATTGTTATCAATGCTATGATATCATCATAACCAGTTTTTTAAATGAAGTTTTGATAACGCTGTTTAAAGAGACACTACAGCTCATTTTGCGCAAAAATCATGAAATGACAATTTTCCCAGCGCTTTCTCAATTTTTGTTGCATTGTTGAAAGTATGAACTTTGCGAAAATAACACTTATCTAAAGTTAAAAATTATCGTTTTAACGTAAAAATTAATACTTTTTGATAGCCTATACACAAAATATCGAGTCTCCTCCTTTCAGTCTTCAAACGCATGCGCATAGACAGTAAACAGTGCAGCATGTCGTCCAGAGAGAGAAAGTGTAGTTGATAGATCTAGAATTTTGACAGATTCTGTGAGAATAGAGGTAAAATTAGAACGAGATAAAACTCATACGTGAAATAAAATTTACCTTGGTATCAGTTTGACTGTTGGAAAACAAAGAGCTCGGAGAAACACATGTAACTCAGTGGCGGATCTAGGATTTCCGAAGAGGGGTGTGAAAGTCAAAGATTAGCCAAAGTAATCGACCATTCTGGTGCAAAATTTGGATTTTCATTCACAATCTGTGGGGTAAAAAGGGAGGGGGATCCTGGTCCCCTAAATCTGCCATTGAGACTAGCTGCGAAGACACCACGTTTAAAAGTAAGTGCTATTTTTATCTGAACACGACACGTGTTAGTTGTAAAAACATCGGTCAGTGGGAACATGGAAGGTTTCTGTTGAAATAATGATTTATAATTACTTATTATAAGGAGCAGGGAATAATCTTATACTTGAAAGGTGAGTGTGGACCCCCTTGAAGGGGAATTTAAATAATTTCCTACAGAACACCTTTGCTGTCATTCAAAACCACGTGATGTAAATAAGCAGTCAGCATGAAGAAACCTTTGAATTCCGAACGATCTTCAAAGCGCAGTTGAGAGTAAATTGATGCATCCCAATTGTTCAAAATTGTCAGTATCGATATGAAATTTATCATTTTATCAATACATGGTTTTAAAAAGACTTTATTAAAATGTGGAAAATGAGCTGTAGTGTCTCTTTAAGGAAAATTTCAATTTTCTGAGTCTGATACATGTATATGGTTCTGTTTATGTATGTCTCACATCTTTTTAAAAAAGTGTGATAACCAATATATTTTATTTGATAATTTGTTAGTTTTAACTCTAATAAATGGAAATAAATACACTACTTAAATTTGTATCAGATAAAATTGCGAGTATGGGGTTACCTTAAAGCAAACATTTTACAAAATGTTCTTTGACTTGTCATTAGCAAACTTGTGCTTGTACAATAATTATTTAGACAGTAATATTCTACCAAATAATGAATGTGCATAAATTATACCTTTAGACAAACGTACACGCACAAAAATTGGTATTTAAGACCATTTTCGTGCATTTCATCGCGACATGTCACACGTAGACTCGCGCTCCATATTTTAGTACAAAACTCTAAAACTAATTCAAAATGTGCATCGGGATTATCTACATGGGGAAAGATGACTGCAATTCAAATGGTTGAATATACATGGATTGGCAAGGTGGTTGAAATCAACGGATCATCATCAGAGAATCTGTTGGTGTGGGCCGATCCTTGAAAAAACATGCTGGCTCTTTTCGGTTTACTTTTTACATGCCATGAAAACAGCGCTTTAAAAGCTGTGTATACATGTAATCATAGTCATATATTTCTTAGAAAACATTACTCTTCAATGTAGCAGGCATTTCCTCCACCTCATTCTCCCGCATCCTTTACCTGATCCGTACAACAATAATCATATGACAAACAAGTCACGACTGGATTTTACTTACGTCGTAGTCTCCGTTTTTTACCGTGGCTATTGTGAAAGGAATTCCTATCCCTAATAGCAGATCTTACCAGATAAGGAATAAAAATTAGTCATGTTCAAAATAATTACATAAATGTACATCTTATCAGACAAAGAATAAAAATTAGTCATGTTCAAAATAATTACATAAATGTACATCTTATCAGACGAGGAATAAAAATTAGTCATGTTCAAAATAAATCTCTTCAGATAAGAAATGAAAATACGTCATTTTCAAAATAATTTATATAAATATGCAGATCTTTAAGAAATAAATTTAATTTTTTGAAAATTTACAAACACATGAACTGCGACACTCCACACCAGTGTTATAGCGCTTAATGAAAAGTATGCAGATGTGAAGTGGTGCATTCATGCCCTCATGTATTTTATAAAATAACATTCATTTTTTTTTTTATATTTACAATCTACTTTAAATGCTAGCTGTCCGAATTCTCTGCTGTTGAAATAGATGTACTATATACAGTATATCAAGATTCATACGCACATTGTTCACAACTGAATCGCATTCATGAGGAAATGGCTATCACTACATTTTATAAAAATATCAAAGGCAAAAACGTTGATATAGTAAATATCATCGGATAAGGAATGGAAATCAATTATGTTTATGATGATTATATAAATGTTATGTTCAGAAATTACATAAACCAGTGATAAAAACACACATAATTGAAGAATTAATCAAATGTGTTTAATTAATGCCCCAACAAACGATTTCATCATAAGTGCCATAGACCCTTGTTTTGTACTTGAAAACACATCAATGACAATTCCTTATTGTGCCACGATTGCCCCTTCTGATACAAAATCTCATTCAAAAGACCCAGGAAGGATACTGAAAAGAGGACCGCCAAAACAGGCTGAAATCCCAATCCGAGGGAAGCCTTGTCTCGCCATCACAGTGTCTGCGATCAAATCTGGGTAAGAAAAAATTAATCACATCAAAGACACATCCAAAACATGTAACAGTTTTCTTATAAACTTATGTTTTCAATCAATTTGTAGCTTGTAAGAATAAAGTTTTGATGTTTTTTGAAATTTCTGTTATAAAATATATGTATATCACTGGGACTTCTCCCTAGTCAACAGCATTAAGGAATACTACAGGGTGTTGATTTAAATACCCTCCACTTTAAATCATACTTACAGGACTGTGTTATCAACTATACTCATCATTACCACTACATATCATAGTGAAGGCAAATGTCACAAAAGGACCTGTTATGTAGCATTATTTGCAAAGTTCAAGGTCCATAACTCTTTTAAAAATAGACCAATTAACATACTTGACCTGTGACTCATTGATGTACATGTACATAAGTTAATGTACACATTTTCTTTTCAATAGGTGTAGGGATAGCCAAAAGAATTTGATAAGCTGAAGATCCATTACTCTTTCAAAAAATTCAAATTTGCATAATAATGTAATCTGTAAACCCTTTACAGATGTTTACATGCAAATTTTTTCAATTTAATAGCTGCAGAGATTGCCAAAAACAGTCCATAAAAAAGGTTTGCATGGACGCACACATAGACAGGTTGAACAGGTTTGATCATCGTTGAGCACCCACCTGTTTAGCTCCAGAACTGTAGCTCTCTGAAAAAATATTTTGACATAACTGTTATGTCAAAATATTTTTTCAGAGAGCTTCCGTTCTGCAGCTACCGCCTGTTGTGAGGACTTTTACTCGTCTAGTCTGCAACTGGGTGTTCATCGTCGGATACCCACGGGTGATCTCGTTGTTTACTCATCATGTGATGAGTAAAAAACGAGATCAGTCGTGGGTATCCGACGATGCTGGGTGTTGTACTTTTCCAAAATACTGCATAACAGTACTCTGTGTCAATGACAATTAACAAGTTTCACATGTGCGCAGGGCTCGAAATTAACATATGCCCGTCAGTCTGTGACTGGTTAAAAGTCTGGCAGACTGACTGACATTTGTTTTAGTCAGTCCGATGGAACCAATTAATTTTCTAAAGCATCAGTTTGGAAAATATACTTATGAAATTTTATACCCAAATTTGGCATGCTTCGCTCTGTAGATATCAGACGAATCTGATTCGTAAATATAAATCCCACATTTAAGTGTTACAATATTGTCTGAGGCCTATTGAATTGAATTTCATTGTAATAACATTAACAAAATATGTTTCATTATTTCTGGAAAACTGTTGGACTGGTATTTTTTTCTGCATACTGGTTGAAATTATACCCCATCAGTTCGGCTGGACTGGTGACATAAAAAGTTGGCTTCAAGCCATGGCGCATTGTTCACAACTGCAGCGCATTCAGGAAATAGCTAGATCTATCAAAAACATTGTAAATATGTGACAACTATTGTTAAGCCTTCTCATGTGACATTTGGGGCAGAGAGAGGAAAAGTACCTAAGGATGAACGCTACACCAGAGAAATTTGATATGGATGAAAAGTGGAGGATATGTACAATATTTTGAAATTGAAAACTTTCAAAATTTATTTTATTTCATCAAAAAATGCAGTTCTAGTAGAAAGCAATCTGAAATTTTTTTTAAAACCCCTGATGGACTTGGACCCGCGATCTACAGTTCTGCAGTCGACGTGCTAACCTACTGAGCTACTTAGCTAGGCAATGGTAATTAAAACAAGAGGCCCATGGGCCACATCGCTCACCTGAGTCACCTTGGTCCATATCAGAAGACTTTCTATATATATTTGCATGTAAAACCGTAGTCCTTATTATGACCCCAACCTACCCCCGGAGGCCATAGTTTTTGCAAACTTGAATCTACACTATGTCAGAAAGCTTTCATGTAAATGTGAACTTCTTTGGCCCAATGGTTCACGAGAAGAAGATCTTTGAAGATTTTTCCTATATATTTGTATGTAAAACTTTGATACCCCTTGTGGCCCCATCCTACCCCCAGAGGCCATGATTTGAACAAACTTGAATCTGCACTATATCAGAAAGCTTTCATGTAAATATCAGCTTTTCTGACTCAGTGGTTCTTGTGAAGTAGATTTTTAAAATAAATTTCCTATATATTTGTATGTAAAACTTTGATCCCCTATTGTGGCCCCATCAGGACAACAGGGGGCCATGATTTGAACAAACTTAACTCTGCTCTATGTTAGGAAGCTGTTCATGTGAATATCAGCTTTTCTGGCTCAGTGGTTCTTGAGAAGAAGATTCTTAAAGAATGTCCCTATATATTTGTATGTAAAACTTTGATCCCCCCTTGTAGTCCCATCCAACCCCCAGGGGCCATGATTTGAACAAACTTGAATCTGCACTATGTCAGAAAGCTTTCATATAAATCTCAGCTTTTCTGGCTCAGTGGTTCTTGAGAAGAAGATTTTTAAAGATTTTTCCTATATATTTGTATGTAAAACTTTGATCCCCTATTGTGGCCCCATCTGACCCCCGGTGGCCATGATTTTAATAATTTAGAATCTGCACTACCTAATAAAGCTTATCTATAAATTTCATCTTTTCTGGCCCATTGGTTCTTGAGAAGAAGATTTTTTAATGAGCCTACCCTATTTTTACCTTTTCTTGATTATCTCCCCTTGGAAGGTGGCCTGGCCCTTTATTTTAACAATTTAGAATTCCCTTTACCTAAGGATGTTTTGTGCCAAATTTGGTTCAAATTGGCCCAGTGGTTGTTGAGAAGAAGTTGAAAATGTGAAAAGTTTACAGACGGACAGACGGACGGACGGACAGACGGTCGGACGCCGGAATACGGGTGATCAGAAAAGCTCACTTGAGCTTTCAGCTCAGGTGAGCTAATGAATAGACAAATATTGCTGGTATTTATTATTATCATTCATGTTTGAAAAGGAAGTCAGCTATTATGACAATGTAGAGTAGCTCCTTAATTCAAACCCTAATGGTTACATCAGCTTCTCACAATTACTTTCTGCCAGTCATTTGTTTTAGTACTTTTCATGTTTAGATATGGTTGATACATTATTTCACATATTTTTGTATTAAACAGGAAGCATCCCTGTTGTCATTCTTTCTAAAGTGAATAGGTTAACAGCTTCCTGATTGGATAAGTCGGAATAGTTTCTTTAGTTTTGATTGGTTTAATTAAGTTAGTGAATAGAGGGCTGTGTTTGGTCAGTTTTGCTTCCTTGGTTAGGCACTGACCTCATGGTTAGTTTTCTCTTCTCTTATTCTGAGCAAATGAACCTCAAAGTTTTAAAGTTCTGAATAGTTTTTAGATGAAATAAGCATGATTTTTATAATAGGACTTAGGGACTGCTAAAAACATCAAGGTTAACAACAGATACTCGTAGTTAGTACACTGTTGATAGAACATTAGTAGATTCTATAATGTAGTTTTTGCAGTTTATAAGGTTCCCTTTACCAAGTGTTTTAAATAGTAGTACAAGGTTTGGTACTTAATATTACATATTTTTCAGGGTCCATCATTTTTAAAATAAAGTTTGAACTTTTTAAAGGTATTACCTATGTATATCATGATGTAGCTCGTTCCCTTTCTATTTTGGGCAGTTTTCAGTATTATGGAGGCCCAGTTGGGACATATTTAGATTATTACAGTTCCTTACAGATTTTTCTCATACTCTTCAGTCCTTTTTGTTAATTTACTCAGTTGAAACTCAGAATACTCCCACTTTTGCTGGTTTATTTCAATTGTGGTAACACTTGACAATTAGCTGTTATTTTTATATATAGAACCTGTTATTTGTTGTCAATTACATTGTAAATCAACTCCACATCCTTAATGAATTATAAACTCCTTAATGGTGTGTTCATTCCCACGTGTTGACCAAAGTTCAGGAATTACCTTACCTGGATTGAACATTTTACTAGAGCCAGTGCACAGAGTTTTGGGCATTCAATCACCTGAGTTACTGCCCCTGTTATACTGGTTCCGTAATTACCTAAAGTAAGTTTGGTACTGCACACATAAAAATAACTTTCTCCTTTAGATGTTGTCTAACCCGAAAATACTGACTGGCATCAACAGCATCTTACTTTTAGACAAGTTTTATAGGGACTGGTTCACATTTTTTGAAAAATATATATGTATCAAAGACTTGGTCTTTTTATGTTTACAAACAAAACCAGTGAAATGCTAATTTTGTAATTTAAAGATCTTACTTTTGCAGTCACAAATTTAACTTTTAGATGACACATTTTACCTAAAACATTCATGTACTTGAAAAATGTGATAGATATAATAAAACTTAGATTGATATCCATTTCTTTTGAAAACTTCGTAAACAATAACATACAGCAATCTTTGTTTACAAAACAAATAAATAATAAACTTCCTAAAATGAGCTTCTGTGATAAAGTAAAGCCTTAATGTTTTTATGAAACCTTTTAAACACATTAGACAATATATTTTGATCATTAAAAGTGAAATTTGAGGGAAATTCGTGAATCAGTCTCTTTAATGTATGACAATTAGAGAGCTACAAACCTCCAATACTATTTCCCCATGCCAGGAGGGTTAGGCCTAACACTGCGTTACTAATGCTGAAGACTACACCAAAGGTCTGCAAACAAGGAGAAACAGAATCAGTGTACAAGTTGCTGGATCTGTGAACACTGAGGTAACCATTTCTAACAATCGATGACTGGGCTTGTAAAAAATCAAATCACCATTTTAAACATTTTTAAACAGAGGTAAAACAGTTCCACATGACACAGAGGCAATTCATCATTAAGTAAGACACCTCATCTGATGATTACATCATTAAGTAAGACACCTCATCTGATGATTACATCATTAAGTAAGACACCTCATCTGATGATTACATCATTAAGTAAGACACCTCATCTGATGATTACATCATTAAGTAAGACACCTCATCTGATGATTACATCATTAAGTAAGACACCTCATCTGATGATTACATCATTAAGTAAGACACCTCATCTGATGATTACATCATTAAGTAAGACACCTCATCTGATGATTACATCATAAGTTTGCAGGTTGTTCACATTATCCCATATCCCATTGCTTTTACACTCCCATAATACATTATTTATTCCCTTATATATCTATTTTACATAATTTAACTTGTTTCTTTTCAAAATGTAGTTTTTTTTATGTATTAGGTTACATTAAAAGGTCACTTGCATGTCAGTTTATATATATATATATATATATATATATATATATATATATATATATATATAAATAGCACTCATATGAACATGCTTGTTGAAAGTTTCTTATTAAAAAGTATTGAACAGCATGCAAAATAAATATGAACAATGTCATGTAACAAGATTATTCATAATAAATCATTCTAACAGTTTATGCAACTGTTGAATCACATTTAAATATTTCAGAGTTCCACTCATTTAATATTCAACATACTAGTATACTCAATATCATGCTTATGAAATACAATATATAACTTTCCCAGAATCCTTCACTACTTATTATGTAACAGTGGAAAACGTGTACATGTATATTAAAAATGAATAAATGTTCAAGATAAAAAATAATAAATACAAATAAACATACTATACATGGTAATAAAACACATAATCAGGGACTGTAAATCATACAATTATGTGACATACATGTATGTACTTACAGACATACAGACAACATGTTAGAATTTCATTCCATATATCATTATTCATTACCAGATCAGTGTAACCCAAACACCTCCTATATCTGTCAAATTAAAAAATTAAAAAAATAAAATAGAAACTGTCAGAAAGTCATTTCTCACAAAAATACAATAGTCTAAAAGGCAGTGCATGAATAAATTTATTTACCTACAGAATATTGACCATCTACCTGTAGTATATTGACCACCTTCCTGTAGTACATAGTGACCTACCAGCAAAATATTGACCATGCACCTACCTATAGAATATTGTGACCTACCTGTAGGATATTGAACACCTACCAGTAATTGGCCATCTAACTGTAGTATATTGACCAGTATATTGATCACCTACCTGTAGTACATTGTGACCTAACTGTATTAAATTGTGACCTACCTGAAGAATATTGACCACCTATCTATAGAATATTGTGACCTACCTGTTAGATATTGATCACCTACCTGCAGAATATTAACTGTCTAACTATAGAATATTGACCACCTACCTGTAGTATATTAACTGTCTAACTATAGAATATTAACTGTCTAACTATAGAATATTGACCACCTACCTGTAGTATATTGACCACCTACCTGTAGTATATTGACCACCTCGTTAGCCACAGAATAGATCCAAACCACAGCTACCACAAAGCCAACATAGGCAAAAAGCTGAAAAAAGCAATTAAGACACAATCAACAGTTTACCTTCAACTTCTTCATTGAACATGACCAGACCAAAATAAGTTTCAAATCATAAATCAAACAAATATAAAAAATTAAAAAAAACTCATATTGGATATAGTGAAACACACTTCGAGCGAATTACAGGGGACAACAATTTTAGATTTCTTATACAGTCTACTCCACTTATATTGAAGTCACTTATATTGAACTATCTGTTATATTTAAGTCACTTATATTGAACTATCTGTTATATTGAAGTCACTTATATTGAACTATCTGTTATATTGAAGTCATTTATATTGAACTATCTGTTATATATTGAACTATCTGTTATATTGCAGAAGTCATTTATATTGAACTATCTGTTATATTGAAGTCACTTATATTGAACTATCTGTTATATTGAAGTCATTTATATTGAACTATCTGTTATATTGAAGTCACTTATATTGAACTATCTGTTATATTGAAGTCACTTATATTGAACTATCTGTTATATATTGAACTATCTGTTATAATGAAGTCACTTATATTGAACTATCTGTTATATATTGACCTATCTGTTATAATGAAGTAAAAATAAATCACCAGCAACATTATTTACATAGTCTTTATAGTACAACATCGGTTATATAATTTTGGATATAATGAACAATTCAGGTTGATCCCCTGAATTTCAATCGATCTGGAGTAGACTGTAAATGTAATTCAATATATCTGGAGTAGACTGTAAATGTAATTCAATATATCTGGAGTAGACTGTAAATGTAATTCAATATATCTGGAGTAGACTGTAAATGTAATTCAATATATCTGGAGTAGACTGTAAATGTAATTCAATATATCTGTTAAGTTCATGATGTGTTTTATAACTACAGGTTATGAAAATCACTTTGCTGTAAACTGTAAGCATGCATCCATTAAATATAAGTTATTTGCTGTGCGCTGTGACTGTATATCGAGTGAAGTGGGAGGTTTGATTCCAATCAGACTGCCGTGTTTTACCGTTTTAAACAAGAACTCACTGGATATAATTCAAATTATACTTATCATAGATTTCAATAGGATGTCCCTAACACTTCCCTATAATCGTGTTGATTTGTAAACCATTAATTCACACAAATGGTGTGAACATGTATATGTATTATATAACACTATTAAAAGAAAAAGCTGTAAAAACCATAGCTGCAATAATGTAGCCCTATCCAATTTTTTTTTTATTCTGACATTTTCGGGATAGGGCTACATATTCCATAGGATCTCCGTAATGGTGCAAAATAATTTTATGAATAACCGATAATAAACTCTGTGTATTATTCCCAAATGTTGTTTACACCAAAAGGAGTACCAACTTTGTGCTCGGGCATGTCTAATAAAGGTGTTTTTCATTAAATATAACGTACAGCATGCAAAATTCTTCGTCTGCTCCGCCATGCTTGTTATTGCGAGATCTCGTAGGTGGATCTAATGAAAAGCCTAAACATTGACAATCAACGCGAAAATGTAGTTACTCGAGCCACTTGGACAAAGAAAGAAAAATCATATTGTTGCAGAAAGAATTTACACTCTGCTGTTCGGTTTTTAACTTCATATTAAATTCAAACCTTTTCAATACTGACGAAATAGCTTTCGCCTCCATACTTGTCCATTGATGTAAATACTACCTTATATGGCATATGCAAATGACTTGACAACCGGAAGTTGAAACTTCAGTACATCAAACATGGCGCACAAATATGAATCGAGAAATTGGAATTTATCGAAATTGTTGAAAACGGTAGAATAGAGCCTCACAAATCTTAAGTTGCAGGTTGTAAATTTATATATTGACTAAGAAACATAGAATATCATTTTATTTACGTAAAGAAAGTCAGGAAATGTTTAGAATGAGCGCAAATGTTGCGGGAGTGAATCACTCCCGCATTTGCACCATTACGGAGATCCTAAGGAGTTGTAGCCCTCTCCCTAAAAAAAAAAAAAAAAAAAAAAAAATCAGAGAGGGCTACATTATTGCAGCTATAAAAACCATGACTCCTCCTCCTTACCGGGTGATACTTTGGTTGTTCATTGTCTCGTGATGTGAAAAACACCAGGAGACTGAGTATCATTCCAATGATCAGGACTAGCGCCCAGACTGGGAAACTGCTGCCAATCGTGTCCAGTCCCACTGTCAATACAAGAAAACAATCTATCATCCAATGATTAGGACTAGCGCCCAGACTGGGAAACTGCTGTCAATCGTGCCCAGTCCCACTGCCAATAAAAGAACACAATCTATCATCCAATGATCAGGACTAGTGCCCAGACTGGGAAACTGCTGCCAATCGTGTCCAGTCCCACTGTCAATACAAGAATACAATCCTCCACAATGCAGGGTGTTATTTAACTTATATTGTGGCACATTTCTGCCATCACTTGAGATAGTTATGTTGACTTGTCAATTAGCTATGTTGACTTGTCAATTAGCTATGTCGACTTGTCAGATAAAGTTGTCCACTTGTCAAATAATAAAAAGTTCAAAACTGTAAACATAAAAATCACCCAAGGGTGCATAAGCCGAGTTGCATGGGATACATTGTAAAGTCAAGAATGATGTGGCATATTTATAATTGTGAAGAACTAATTTCAGTTTTAAACTTTTCGAGTTACTGTCCAGAAACCATATTTGTCTGAAGTTTTCAATCTATTTTCGGTCACTGTGACCTTGACCTTTGTTCTCCAAAATCAATAGGGGCCTTGCTTTGCTGGTATCCAATAATATATCCAAGTTTCATTTGATTCAAATTAAAAAATATTGAGTTATCCTCCGGAAACCAATTTTTTTTTGCGAATTTTAAATCTATTTTCGGTCACTGTGACCTTGACCTTTGACCTATTTTCTCCACAATCAATAGGGGGTCTTCCTTACCTGGTACCCAACAATATATCAAAGTTTTATTTGATTCGGATTTAAACTTTCTGAGTTATCATCTGGAAACCAAATTTTTCTGAAATTTTCATTCTATATTCGGTCACTGTGACCTTGACCTTTGACTTTCCCCCCCCCCAAATCAATAGGGGTCTTCCTTACCTGGTACCCAACCATATATCACAGTTTCATTTGATTAGATTGTAAACTTTTCAAGTTATCATCTGGAAACCAATTGTTGACGCCCAACCGCTCGCCCGCATCACCAAACTAATAGCCGAGTTCAACTTCGTTGCAACTTGGCTAAAAATGCTTTCATGCTCAAAATGTGTCATCCACTTAACAATATGTAATGATCTTACACAACATAATGTTCTGACAAGCTGACACAATGATATAACAAGCCTAACCCAAACCAAAATTATGAAGATCATTTTGGCGACTTGTCAGATCCTTTTGTTGACTTTCAGAACATGAGATTGACTTCTCAGATATCAAAATAGAAAATAGGTGTCAGCAAACAGCATTACCTATATATCAGAATTAAAAAATAATTGGAAATGACAAGTCACCATTATTATCTAACAAGTTATCTGACATATGCCCCCATAAACTTAAATATTATTCCAGTTCATGCACAAAAGGATGTTAGTTATCTTACATATTATACCTGCCTGAGGACTAAATAGTTATCTTACTTATTATACCAGCCTGAGGACTAAATAGATATCTTACTTATTATACCTGCCTGAGGACTAAATAGATATCTTACTTATTATACCTGCCTGAGGACTAAATAGATATCTTACTTATTATATCTGCCTGAGGACTAAATAGATATCTTACTTATTATACCTGCCTGAGGACTAAATAGATATCTTACTTATTATATCTGCCTGAGGACTAAATAGATATCTTACTTATTATACCTGCCTGAGGACTAAATAGTTATCTTACATATTATATCTGCCTGAGGACTAAATAGATATCTTACTTATTATACCTGCCTGAGGACTAAATAGTTATCTTACATATTGTACCAGCCTGAGGACTAAATAGTTATCTTACATATTGTACCAGCCTGGGGACTAAATAGTTATCTTACATATTATATCTGCCTGAGGACTAAATAGATATCTTACTTATTATACCTGCCTGAGGACTAAATAGTTATCTTACATATTGTACCAGCCTGAGGACTAAATAGTTATCTTACATATTGTACTAGATGCAGGGCAAAATAGCTATCTTACATATTGTACCAGCCTGAGGACTAAATAGTTATCTTACATATTATACTAGATGCAGGGCAAAATAGCTATCTTACATATTGTACCAGCCTGTGGACAAAATAGTTATCTTACTTATTGTACCAGCCTGAGGACTAAATAGCTATCTTACTTATTGTACCAGCCTGAGGACTAAATAGTTATCTTACATATTGTACCAGCCTGAGGACTAAATAGCTATCTTACTTATTGTACCAGCCTGAGGACTAAATAGTTATCTTACATATTGTACCAGCCTGAGGACTAAATAGTTATCTTACATATTGTATCTGCCTGAGGACTAAATAGTTATCTTACATATTGTACCAACCTGTGGACTAAATAGTTATCTTACATATTGTACCAGCCTGAGGACTAAATAGCTATCTTACTTATTGTACCAGCCTGAGGACTAAATCGCTATCTTACATATTATATCTGCCTGAGGACTAAATAGTTATCTTACATATTGTACCAGCCTGTGGACTAAATAGCTATCTTACATATTGTACCAGCAGCAGGGCAAAATAGTTATCTTACATAGTGTACCTGCCTGAGGACTAAATAGTTATCTTACATATTATACCAGCCTGGGGACTTAAAATAGATATCTAACATATTGTACCAGCCGCAGGGCAAAATAGTTATCTTACTTATTGTACCAGCCTGTGGACAAAATAGTTATCTTACATATTGTACCAGCCTGTGGACAAAATAGTTACCTTACATATTGTACCAGCCTGTGGACAAAATAGTTATCTTACATATTGTACCAGCCTGTGGACAAAATAGTTATCTTACATATTGTACCAGCCTGTGGACAAAATAGTTACCTTACATATTGTACCAGCCTGTGGACTAAATAGTTATCTTACATATTGTACCAGCTGCAGGGCAAAATAGCTATCTTACATATTATACCAGCCTGTGGACAAAATAGTTACCTTACATATTGTACCAGCCTGTGGACTAAATAGTTATCTTACATATTGTACCAGCCTGGGGACTAAATAGTTATCTTACATATTGTACCAGCCTGGGGACTAAATAGTTATCTTACATATTGTACCAGCAGCAGGGCAAAATAGTTACCTTACATATTGTACCAGCCTGTGGACAAAATAGTTATCTTACTTATTGTACCAGCCTGTGGACTAAATAGTTATCTTACATATTGTACCAGCTGCAGGGCAAAATAGCTATCTTACATATTATACCAGCCTGTGGACAAAATAGTTATCTTACTTATTGTACCAGCCTGTGGACTAAATAGTTATCTTACATATTGTACCAGCTGCAGGGCAAAATAGCTATCTTACATATTATACCAGCCTGTGGACAAAATAGTTACCTTACATATTGTACCAGCCTGTGGACAAAATAGTTATCGTACATATTGTACCAGCCTGGGGACTAAATAGTTATCTTACATATTGTACCAGCCTGGGGACTAAATAGTTATCTTACATATTGTACCAGCAGCAGGGCAAAATAGTTACCTTACATATTGTACCAGCCTGGGGACTAAATAGTTATCTTACATATTGTACCAGCCTGGGAACTAAATAATTATCTTACATATTGTATCTGCCTGAGGACTAAATAGTTATCTTACATATTGTACCAGCCTGGGGACTAAATAGTTATCTTACATATTGTATCTGCCTGGGGACTAAATAGTTATCTTACATATTGTACCAGCCTGGGGACTAAATAGTTATCTTACATATTGTACCAGCCTGGGGACAAAAGGAGAGCAAGACTAATTCATTTCTACACTTCAAAGTACATTCACGACTGTAATAGATGAATATCTAAAAACCTACATTAAAATTCTAGATTATCTATATGTACAAGTATATAGTAAATCGATAATTAGTCAAAGACATGTTAAAATTTCAGAAAATTAATAAGAACATGAAAATAACCCATTTAAGAAAAAGAGAGTATATTGATCTTGACCTTTGAGTTTGAAATATGACCTTCATCTACATTAAACCTATTTCTCTGTGAATTACACATAAAAAATATAAAGTTGATGCAATGTTCTTATTTCTTAGGTGATACTGAGAAGAGACCAAAGCAGTAGAACTTGTTTCATCAAACTCAATCTGGCCAGTGAATTATATACAAGTTTCAAGTTGATATTCATTATTGAACAAAGACATTTAAATCCATGTTCAATACCTTAGCTACCTCCTCCTTTTGCAAAAAAAAAAAAAAGAAAGAGCATGAAAAACCTCCATTTTTGCAAAAGCAGAGAACAAACAAAATACGTGAAAGACAGTCTCAAACTATGGTCAAATTCAGTTGTGGTAAATTTGACCTTGACATATGACTTTATTGGTCACTTTTGACCTTCACTTTTCATTTAACTATGAACATGAAATCTCTGATTTGCAACATACACAAATGTACTAGTGCAAAAGTTATCAGGTTAAAGTTGCTAACAGAGAGACAGACCAAAAATAAAAATCTCCCATTCTGAAGGCACCAAAATCAGGAACACTCTGACCATTTTCCTGCGTAACGGTCAGAGAAGATCTAATTCTAATTACATTGAGGAATCAAGGGTATCAATGCACTGTTGGGAGGAAATACTTTATAAACCAATCGAGGGATAAAAAAAGGACTGAAATTAAAAATTCACATGAAATCATTAATGAATATGAGTACAATTTCTGACAGAAGAGAAAGTAAAGAGAACCTTTGGTAGCCAGTGAGGAGAACACGAGTCCGGTGGTGAGCTGAAGGGAATTCAGGTAACGATTCCACTTATGTAAGTCCTCATCATAGTCCACTACTGGAGTCGTAATAACTAGCAGGAATACCATGGGACACTGTAAAATTAGATACCACAAAGTAGCCAGCAGAAAGCGCAACACAACATCAGTTCTGCTCATTGTAGTCTGATATTCAAAATCCAGACACCCGACAAGATAGTTTTGTTGCTGTTACATAGATATATGTACACTGCTGCTCAAATAGCATATTTTACCCATCTATGAAAACTAATCTAAATACAATGTGGATCATTGTTTACATGAAGTACTAGTACCTTAAAAACTTCAAATATCTTTTTAAATATGCCCATTTCTGCCCAGTTTTCTGTATCTATGGGATTGATAGCTGACAGGAAGCGTTGGAATGGGCTTTGGTCGTCTGCTTCACTTTCAGAACTGTTTGTAAGGATGTTCACGCTGGTCTTCACCTCCTCTGGCAAGTTCCTCAATAATGGATCTCTCTCAGAGCCTGATAAAGGTCACATGTACATTCTTAATTCAGTGGTGTAAGGCTGTTTGTTTCAGATGTTCGATTCTCGATTCTGACATCACATCAAACATAAGACTTTTAACATAGGTAGTTGACTGTTCCCTCGCCAAACACCGAGTATTGAAAGTGAAAGTCAAGAGCCTTTCAGATATGACGTTAAAAATGGAAGTGTCATGGCAGATGTTGGCACGATAAAGAACCCTCACCAGTGCTACGGCCGTAAACACCACTGTGCCACATGTGAAAGCCTAAGCCAGGTACCGTGTCTAGAGAAGTGAAGAAATCTTCATCTATTTTTAAGTTGCTGTCATGGCTACTGAAGTGTAATGTTCTTGAATGAGACATACAACATACAAAAAAAAGTTTCTTTTCCAAACAATTGCTCGATACTTTCTTCTGATATATTTTTTCCATAATGACTTAACATCTTGTATTTTTTCCATAATGACTTAACGTCTTGTATTTCTTCATTCAACATTGTATGATGGTGTTCTGGAATTATTCTAATTCTTGGAATTTACAAAACTGTCATAAAAGTCACAACTAACACCCAATAATGATATAAAATTGTACAAATTTCTGTCATCACAACATTTGATGTTACAAGCATTAAACTTATTAGTTGAAATAAAAGACTTTTTTCTGCCAGTTTTGTAAATTACAAGAAATAAAATAATTCCAGAATCCATTAATACTTGGTTATTAAATGAATAACTAAATGATTACTCATCGTCGCAAACCACGGGTTATTGTTGTTAAATAGAATGAAACAATAACCCGTGGTTTGCGACGATGAATGATTACTATACAAATATCTCACCAAAATGCCTATAATATAAAAGGAAATATTGATATCATTCATTATGCTTGCACCTATGCATAATCTATTGCAAGAAATATGCCTACCATCTGTTATCAAATATTCCAAGATCTAAACAGTATTTGATCAGCTGGGGATAAATACAAGAAAACAACCCGTACCTCCATTTCTTAGATCCTCCCCATCGCTTCCCATGTCATCTTCATTTTCTACAAGATCATATCCAAATAATACAGCATGTATCAAAGAAGTATGGAGTGTTTAACATTGGTACTGAATAAGTTTACAGAATAAACAAGCATTCTGAGAGTATTGCATGGCAATACATAGTCCTCTACCGGAGGCAAAAATTTTGAACCGCAACAATATTCGAAGTTCATTATGTAGGTTATGGTAAAAGGGAAAATTGGGGAACCAGGATAGGAATGGTTGAAAATCAACAAAGACTATATAGACTAGGAGAAAAACTTGTTATGGCAAAGCAATGTACCAATATTGAAATATCGTGTATAGAGAAGTGAAGTGAAGAGAAGACAAATGAATATCTGTAAGCATAACAAAAACTATTAAAAACAAAAAGCTATTTCATTCTATTTCTCTAAGTCATGGGCCAGTAACTTAGTGAAAAATCAACAGACCACACAGAATTTGAATTTGATCTGTAACTTGTTATGGCAAAGCAATGTACTAAATATCAAATGAATATCTGTAAGCACTACAAAAAAAAAGTCCGGAAAACTGACAGTGCATGCTATTTTTCTAAGTCCAAGGGCCATAACTAAGTAAAAAAGACAAAATTCGAAATCGATCTGTAACTTGTTATGGCAAAGCAATATACCAAATATGAAATAAATATCTGCAAGAACAGAGAAAAAAGTGCAGAAAACTGATTTACCAGGCTGACGGACAGACAGATGGATGGAGTGCAAATCTAAAGTTCCCTTTGACTTTGTCAGTAGGGGACTAATAACAAAGTTCACTCACTAACGGTGACCTCTCCTATAACTGTCGGTCGATCTTTTAGTTTCTGGTAAATGTACCTTCCAAGCACCACCACAATCACATAGAAGATGTACAGCAAAATAAAACCTACAATTACATAGAAGATGTACAGCAAAATAAAACCTACAATTACCTAGAAGATGTACAGCAAAATAAAACCTACAATCACATAGAAGATGCACAGCAAAATAAAACCTACAATCACATAGAAGATGCACAGCAAAATAAAACCTACAATCACATAGAAGATGCACAGCAAAATAAAACCTACAATTACCTAGAAGATGTACAGCAAAATAAAACCTACAATCACATAGAAGATGCACAGCAAAATAAAACCTACAATTACCTAGAAGATGCACATCAAAATAAAACCTACAATCACATAGAAGATGCACAGCAAAATAAAACCTACAATTACATAGAAGACGTACAGCAAAATAAAACCTACAATCACATAGAAGATGCACATCAAAATAAAACCTACAATCACATAGAAGATGCACATCAAAATAAAACCTACAATCACATAGAAGATGCACATCAAAATAAAACCTACAATCACATAGAAGATGCACATCAAAATAATCAATGGATAATTTGATTTCAGTTATAAGGCCAAATGTTTAAATTTATGACCTCTATTGTAGATCACTTTTATTTCACAAGACCTTATTTTCATGAGGATACAATGATATACATGTATGTATTTACAAGACATAGCTTTCATAAATCATTAACTATTGCTTAAGGTGGGTCCTTAGTCCTTGATTTTTGGGGTTTAGGTAGCATTTTTTGTCTGGAATCAATAAATTAACATTCAGAGTAATGAAAAAAGGCAAAACAGTTAAGGATTTCCATATTAATTTTCATTACATACACCACTAAAGTCATGTACCCTGATGTAGATTTTTATGAAATTCATTGGAAACAGTTACTTGTTTTTATTTTAATATAAAAACAACAAAATATTTTTTAAATTGCATTTATTTATCGGGAAACATGTCAATAACTAAAACATATGTCATTTTCAATATGTTCATCAAGTTTTAGAATGATATGTGCAAAATTATTGAATTAGCTTTATTCTCCAAAATGTTAAAAAAACAAACAAATGTGGATGCACTTTCCTTATAGCATGGTTTACATATCATTTTTTCTGTTTATATTAGTAGAGTTATATCTGTTATAGTTATTCATGGGGGAAAATCCATACCTTTCCTTAATAATTTCAAATCTATAGCTTCCAGATTATGTATACCCCCATCAAAAACTGAAGTATGGCACCATAAAGCTGAGCTATTTAAAGTCACTCGGGATTAAAAGTTTATGTAATTTCATGAAAAGACACAGATAATGATTCCTTATCACCTTGGTAAAATGTTTGTCAAAAATAAAGGAAATCTATCGCCTTATGGACTTGATAAATAATTTAATGAGAACAGAGTTATTGTCCTTGGATTCAATATTTTGAAACATATCATTGACTATTCAAATATAACTAAGACTTTTGAAATATTTTATGGCTAACAAATTTTTTTACAATAACTATTGAAAAAGATTCCAACAAAATTTATGTTCCTATCATTAAATCATTGACTTTGCAAAATCCTATGACGTCACGGGAGTGTGGAACTACGTTAAGTCTTCTACATGTAAGAGTTTCTTCATAATAAGAACTAAATTTTTGCTACTGGCTAGTCTTGCAAAATTATATGTAAATAATGTTCTCGCAATCATAATTGATTTACAGTTACTGTATCTGATTATTTTAGATTCGTTTTCAAGAGAGCAATATACAAAACATCTGTGCCTTTGGCTTCTACTTTATCGACAATTCTTTTTGATCTTTACCTATGGCCTCTATCTTGGTGATCTTCTTGTCCCACATTACAGAGAATGTCCAGAAGACGCCAGCTAGGTAGAAGACGATATCCCTGATGAACGGCCTCTGCATGGCGTCAAATGGGTGAATGATGGCAATGGTTCCTGCCACTACCGCAGTTACAAACACGCCAGCTCCTACAAAAACGACACAAGCACATTGTACTGCATAGCTCAATGAACTCTTGACCTTCCAATTGCACACAAAATAAGTAAACTTGAATCAATTTAATTCTTCCAATATATTGTATGTGTTTCTTACACCCTTTTTCAGATTTGATCTCTAGCAATATACTTCAGTTATACGGAGTTCAAAGTCATGTGTAGTTCCAGAGGTGTGGGATGCCACCTCATCTTTGGGGAAAAAAAACACATATTTCTGACTAATTTGGTAAAATTTACAAAGTTTAGAAAAAAATTGTCAATGTTAGACTTCCCTCCCCTCGCTGCTAAAATATTCTGGAATGTTTTCATGCGCAGTGCCAAATTTAGACCTGCTCTTGGAAATATTTATGTCAATGTAACAATTTATTTGGTCTCTACTATTACGGTGACATTGTATTTCGAGATCTCAAAATCGGCCCCTGACTTTTATTTCAGTTGTGAACACTCTGTAAAACTAATGTAGTCTCCCGTGGGGATCCAGGTTAGAATAGGTCCTCAGTACCCCTTGTTTATCGTAAAAAGTTATTACATGGGGCAGTCCTTCGGATAAGACAGCAAAAACGAGGTCCCATTTCACAGAAGGTGTGGCACGATAATAATCTTTCCCTGCTCAAAGTCTCCATATGAGTGAAAAATTCTCAAGTGGAACGTTAAACAATATATAATCAATCAATATTACAGTGACAATGTAGTATTTAAAAGTCTTGTAAGCTGCATCCCAGCCAGGATTTAAACTCTTGACTCTCTGAGACTACACATCTATCACAATAATCCTCTTATTTGTCTTCATAAAAATATTAATTTGAAATCTAGCATGTGTACCAGCAGTACAGGTAATCCCCTAACTAGTGCTGTCCTAATGAGACTAATACCCCCTGAAGGACACACTGGATGGTGGGAAAAAGGGAGTTTGTGCTCATTGAAGAATGGTTTATAAGATGTACTCTGAACAATGACAACATAACATCCCCACCCCCCACTCAAAATGGACAAAAAAATATTCATATAAACTTCCATGAATGTTAACAAAATCTCAATCAAAATAGTATGTGCACAATTTCATTATTCATATAAGATATACACAAAGCATTAATCTGTTTATTGGTGTTAAAGATACATTCTAGAATATAAACGGACAAGGTGGTTCCACTATAACCCCTCCCCCTAAACTTCATTATGGCCAATTATTTTACCATGATGTCAATATCTCTGTCAGAATACTTACCCAGTAAAGTGCCAAAATCCAGTCCTGCCTCAATTATGTCAATATCTGTCAGAATACATACCAAGTAAAACGACGAAGGCCAGGCATGCCTCATGATATCAATACTTACCAAGTAAAGCGCCGACGGCCAGGCCTGCCTCATGATATCAATACATACCTAGTAAAGCGACGAAGGTAAGGCCTGCCTCATGATATCAATACTTACCTAGTAAAGCGCTGAAGGTCAGGCCTGCCTCATGATATCAATACTTACCTAGTAAAGCGACGAAGGTAAGGCCTGCCTCATGATATCAATACTTACCTAGTAAAGCGCTGAAGGTCAGGCCTGCCTCATGATATCAATACTTACCTTGTAAAGTGGCGAAGGTCAGGCCTGCCTCATGATATCAATACTTACCTAGTAAAGCGCCAAAGGTCAGGCCCGCCTCATGATGTCAATACTTACCTAGTAAAGCGCCGAAGACCAGGCCCGCCTCATGATATTAATACTCACCCAGTAAAGCGCCAAAGGCCAGGCCCGCCTCACCATTCTTAGCATTCCCGATGGCAGCAATGGCAGAGAAGATGTCTGGTGCCCCATTACCAAATGCAAGAAAAGTCACACCCTGCATTGAAGTCAAGGTATATTGATAAAGAGTGACAACAAGAAATTGATAAATTACCCAATCCATGTGAATGAAATGCATGCTGAAAGGAATTTCAATATCACAAAATGGAACATGTCCAGATGGTCTACAACCACAACACAGAACATGTAACACTTAACCAGGAGGTCATCAACTACAACATGTAACACTTAACCAGGAGGTCATCAATCACAACATGGAACACTTAACCAGGAGGTCATCAACCACAACATGGAACACTTAACCAGGAGGTCATCAACCACACCATGAAACACTTAACCAGGAGGTCATCAATCACAACATGTCACACTTAACCAGGAGGTCATCAACCACAACATGTAACACTTAACCAGGAGGTCATCAACCACAACATGGAACACTTAACCAGGTCATCAACCACAACATGTAACACTTAACCAGGTCATCAACCACAACATGTCACACTTAACCAGGAGGTCATCAACCACAACATGAAACACTTAACCAGGAGGCCATCACCACACCATGAAACACTTAACCAGGAGGTCATCAACCACAACATGTAACACTTAACCAGGTTATCAACCACAACATGTCACACTTAACCAGGAGGTCATCAACCACAACATGAAACACTTAACCAGGAGGTCATCAATCACAACATGTCACACTTAACCAGGAGGTCATCAACCACAACATGTAACACTTAACCAGGAGGTCATCAACCACAACATGTCACACTTAACCAGGAGGTCATCAACCACAACATGTAACACTTAACCTGGAGGTCATCAACCACAACATGTCACACTTAACCAGGAGGTCATCAACCACAACATGTCACACTTAACCAGGAGGTCATCAACCACAACATGTCACACTTAACCAGGAGGTCATCAACCACAACATGTCACACTTAACCTGGAGGTCATCAACCACAACATGTAACACTTAACCAGGAGGTCATCAACCACAACATGTAACACTTAACCAGGAGGTCATCAACCACAACATGTCACACTTAACCAGGAGGTCATCAACACACAACATGAAACACTTAACCAGGAGGTCATCAACCACAACATGTCACACTTAACCAGGAGGTCATCAATCACAGCATGAAACACTTAACCAGAAGGTCATCAACTACAACATGTAACACTTAACCAGGAGGTCATCAACCACACTATGTCACACTTAACCAGGAGGTCATCAACTACAACATGAAACACTTAACCAGGAGGCCATCAACACACAACATGTCACACTTAACCAGGAGGTCATCAACTACAACATGTAACACTTAACCAGGAGGTCATCAACTACAACATGTCACACTTAACCAGGAGGTCATCAACCACAACATGAAACACTTATCCAGGAGGTCATCAACCACAACATGTCACACTTAACCAGGTCATCAACTACAACATGTAACACTTAACCAGGAGGTCATCAACCACAACATGTCACACTTAACCAGGAGGTCATCAACCACAACATGAAACACTTAACCAGGAGGTCATCAACACACAACATGAAACACTTAACCAGGTCATCAACTACAACATGTCACACTTAACCAGGTCATCAACTACAACATGTCACACTTAACCAGGTCATCAACACACAACATGAAACACTTATCCAGGAGGTCATCAACCACAACATGTCACACTTAACCAGGTCATCAACTACAACATGTAACACTTAACCAGGAGGTCATCAATCACAGCATGAAACACTTAACCAGGAGGTCATCAATCACAGCATGAAACACTTAACCAGGTTATCAACCACAACATGTCACACTTAACCAGGTCATCAACTACAACATGTAACACTTAACCAGGAGGTCATCAACCACAACATGTAACACTTAACCAGGTTATCAACCACAACATGTCACACTTAACCAGGAGGTCATCAACCACAACATGTAACACTTAACCAGGTTATCAACCACAACATGTAACACTTAACCAGGTTATCAACCACAACATGTAACACTTAACCAGGTTATCAACCACAACATGTCACACTTAACCAGGAGGTCATCAACCACACCATGAAACACTTAACCAGGAGGTCATCAACCACAACATGAAACACTTAACCAGGAGGTCATCAACCACAACATGTCACACTTAACCAGGAGGTCATCAACCACAACACACAACATGAAACACTTAACCAGGAGGTCATCAACCACAACATGAAACACTTAACCAGGAGGTCATCAACCACAACATGAAACACTTAAGCAGGAATACTCCCCAAAATTACAGGTAATAGCCTTATTTCAACACAATACAATCTTCAGAGCTACAATGGGATCAATTGTGAAACATTTGATGACTAAACACACAGCTGGACTTCCTATAGAGAGGAATGAAATTGTTTTGCCCACCATGCATACGTATGTACAATATACCTACAGTATTGACAAACAAGAACACCATTGTACAAATGATGAAATTTGACATCAATGTATCATGTACAAATCTAATGTGTTATCAAAAGGATACAGCAATGTTGTGACTCAGGTGTAATGTTTTGGAGATCACAGTTAAAGCAGGACAGAAACTGAAAGAAAAAAAACATCTAGGGTACTACATGTAATCGCACAGTAAACACCAATACAGCCTTGTCACCAGGTGTAGATTACATTAAAGGTACATGTTTGTGAATACATGGCTGAAACCCTCTCTGTGAAAGACTTACTAGTCATCAGCTGTGATCGCCAGTCCTATAAACAGAAACAACCACCAGATAAACTGAAACGAGAATACACAAATTGTAATCATGTATATAAAGAGGATTTTCAAATTCTATTTTACTGTAGATATTCCATTTAAAAGTTTTCCATTATTTTCTGTTCTTTTGTTTACTTTGCTGACAGATCTTTTATTTACTTTGCTGACAGATCTTTTGTTTACTCTGCTGACAGATCTTTTGTTTACTTTGCTGACAGATCTTTTGTTTACTTTGCTGACAGCTTATGTCAGGTAATGTTTGTGAAACAGTAATCTGAGGTCATTCCTCTACAGACACACCTCTCCTTCACCCCCTTCTCTGATCTCCACCTCCTCCCCTTTCTCTCTTCCTTCTTCTCTCCATCCCTCACCCTACTGTCCCTCTTTCTTCCTTCTTCTCTCCATCCCCCAACCTTCTCACCCCTATCCCTTTTCTTTTATTATTCTATGCATCCCCATCTTCTTTACACTCTCCCTTTTCTCTATCCCCCCTTCTACACCGCCCCCAGCTTTTTCCACTCCCCCCTCTCCTGCAGCCCTCAATAATAGACGATTTTTAATGAGGTCACAATGCCTTACAGTATGTGAGATTTAACTTATTTCATACCATTATACCACAACAATTATCTGATTATACTTCATACCATTATACCACAACAATTATCTGATTATACTTCATACCATTATACCACAACAATTATCTGATTATACTTCATACCATTATACCACAACAATTATCTGATTATACTTCATACCATTATACCACAACAATTATCTGATTATACTTCATACCATTATACCACAACTATTATCTGATTATACTTCATCAATAACTGTTTAATTTGATGTATCCATCATCTCATGTTTATATAATCACAAAACACTAACCATCTATCACTTCTAATCACAAAACACTAGCCATCTATCACTTATAATCACAAAACACTAGCCATCTATCACTTATAATCACAAAACACTGGCCATCTATCACTTATAATCACAAAACACTAGCCATCTATCACTTATAAACACAAAACACTAGCCATCTATCACTTATAATCACAAAACACTAGTCATTTATCACTTATAATCACAAACCACTAGCCATCTATCACTTATAATCACAAAACACAAGTCATCTATCACTTATAATCACAAAACACTAGCCATCTATCACTTATAATCACAAAACACTAGCCATCTATCACTTATAATCACAAAACACTAGCCATCTATCACTTATAATCACAAAACACTAGCCATCTATCACTTATAATTACAAAACACTAGCCATCTATCACTTATAATCACAAAACACTATATAGTCATCTATCACTTATAATCACAAAACACTATATAGTCATCTATCACTTATAATCACAAAACACTAGCCATCTATCACTTCTTATTACAAAACACTAGCCATCTATCACTTATAATTACAAAACACTAGCCATCTATCACTTATAATCACAAAACACTATATAGTCATCTATCACTTATAATCACAAAACACTATATAGTCATCTATCACTTCTAATCACAAAACACTAGCCATCTATCACTTATAATCACAAAACACTAGCCATCTATCACTTATAATTACATAACACTAGCCATCTATCACTTATAATCACAAAACACTAGCCATCTATCACTTATAATCACAAAACACTAGCCATCTATCACTTCTAATCACAAAACACTAGCCATCTATCACTTCTAATCACAAAACACTAGCCATCTATCACTTCTAATCACAAAACACTAGCCATCTATCACTTATAATTACAATTTAAACTATGTATCCATCATCTCATGTTTATATAACCACAAAACACTAGCCATCTATCATTAAGGTCTTCCGTAGCAATGGAAGACCTTCTACTTATTGTGCTGGTTAAGATTATTCTTATTATTCTTTTTTTTTTTTTTTTTCCTAGACGCTAACTTTAAAGCTTCATATCTCGCTCATTCCTCAACCGATTTTGCTCAAATTTTCAGCTTTAATACATTTTACTAAAGACTTTCAAAATACTTTTAAACATTTTGGATATTCTCTTCCGCTTGCGAGTTATTTCCCTTTTAGTGAAATTTTAGGGGCTTTAGTTTCCAGATAAAGGCTCCGAGACTATAATAATTGGAGCAGAGAAAACACTGAATTGGTAAAGTAGAAGCATTGTAGTTGTGCACATCATATTTTGTTTTTTGATTTCGCCATTTAAAATGGCGATAGAGAGGGGTCAAAAATCAGGACGCTTGAAAGAGCGAAAATTTGCACATAATTTCCTTTGTATCTTTTAAACTAAAAATATTTTGTTAAGACATGTAGAATAAAAGTTGTGTAGAATTTCAAGAGCTTTTATTTGACACCAGTAAAAAGGGGCTGGCCCCTTAAATTAGGGATCTACGGCCCCTAAAAGTTTTCGCTTTATAGCTCAAAAAACGGCAAAGAATTCGATATGGCTTCCGATGGAAAAGTTGTTCTTTAACATCTTATTTATCTCATGAAATTGTTATTTTGTTCGAATCTTGTGTTATATTAGAGTAAAAAGCTATACCCGTAAACAAGTAGCCATTTTCATTTGGCAAGTGAGCGAGAACTCTTCATGCGTATAACTGAAATAAACTTGCTAAAAATAACATACCTGACTACAATAGATACTAATATTCATTTTAAATAAGGTTTTTAACATGCTCTGTGGTTCAAATACAAATTATTTAGTGATATATTTCTCTTTTTCTTTCGTTTTAACATAAACAAACCTTCAACAACAACAAAAGGAGAGAGATAAATTATCTTTTATTTGTTTCATATTAGAATTAAAATAAGTAATATACATAAAAATAAAACGTTCAAACGTATAATAAATCATGGTCAATAACTGCAAGCTGTTTACATTCTTCACGGTCAGCGTTGTTTATACAGTTATGTAACCCAACTCTCGCCTCGCTCGCAGGTGGCCAGAGTGACAAGCTTGCATAATCAAAACAAAAACATCGAAGCTAACTCGGCTTTCGTCCATCGCATAAATAAACACATCAATTACTGGAAAATTATGTTTGAAATCATTTTGAATCCTTTTACATTATATCATACTTAATTAACAATTATATTATGTTTTATTTCAATTATAAAGTAATTGTAAAGATGCTACCGCAAACATTTCGAGTTAGTGATCAATGGACCTCATAATATTTGTGTCAAGTTATACATACATTTAAAAAAACCTACACAATTTTCCTGATTATTTATCGGGTTGTCATTTTCCTCACAATAAGTTTACGGTAAGGGTATGTGACGTTTCTAATTGTCAGAAAAAATCGTACTAAATAAAATGAAGTAGTTTTAAGTTTTATTAACTTATAATTGTCTGCATACAGAAGGATTTATTTGTCGGTTCATTTCATTTCATCCAAATACAATCATGCGTGCAAGTAGATGCGGTTTTTATAAGTGAAATGAAAAAGGCAAGAGCGCCCCAAATATATATATACATCTCAAGCATCTTATTGTGTTTAATTTTGGAGATTCATCACATGTAGACAAGCAATCTGTGATTTAACTCTACTTTAGCCAGTTGATACACAAGCTTTCTGCATTCTCTACAAAGTGAAAAAAATGGATCCTTTTTGTAAGCATAACAAATAATTTATAAACTTTATTTTTTAAATCACGGGTTCTTATCATGATTATACCAACTCTAAACATGTATAGAAATCATCAGAAATCCACATCGAATCAGTCTCATTTCATTCAGTCATTAACTGCAAGCATTTTACATACACACCGGGGTTTGTTCTTGTTTACAATTACGTAACCCATGGCTCGATTGCCCGAGTTCGGAGCCATCGCATGTGTACCAGTGATCAGCGGCAATACATGTACACACAAAAACATTACCGTTTTAATGTAATTTGCAAACACAACGATTTACAGAAAATTATGTTTTTAATAAAATCGGATTTTTCAAATGATTGGTGGAAGGACAGGAAGTTCCAGTTCCCACCCTCCAATATTTTTGCCAACATATGCTTGACAGTATACAATACAGATCGTTAATTTACGGTCATGCCCTTTCCAGTTCCAGGCACATAAAACCCGGGGGGGGGGGGGGGGGGGGGGGGGGGGGCAGGAAACCTAACGTTTTACTGTTAATTTACTATGAAAATATGGTCAAGTTCAAGGTTTTTATGTCACACAGCTCCGATGGAAGACCTCTCGTTGCTTTGCAACGAGCTTTGCTCTAGTTTATAATTACAATTTAAACTATTTACTACACTTCCTACACATAAAAATTACTTAAAATCTACAAACTATTTTCAGAAAATGTCATATGCTATATGATTCACATCACATTCTACTTATGAATATACTTTTAAAAAGAGAATTCTAGAAAATAAAAAAACCCAGAAACATGCTGCCAGGTCTCTAAGTATACTTGTAAACAAGTTGCGATGTATCAACTACTTTATATCGTAGATTTGATATCCGCAAAAAAAATAAAAACATAGATTTGCAGTAAGTGAATTTGAAATTACCAGAATGATGAGAGCCAGTGGAAGCAGACTGGGTGAGAACTGGCAGTAGCTGAACACCGTGTAGTCAATGAACCCTTCATCTATTGAACAATCGTCTGTCGATTTCGTGAAGTGACATCGTTCTGACTTGTTCACTTTGTGAATATCACTGCACTGCAACATTGAAACAAATATTGTTACACACTAACTGTATACAGCTGATTAAAATTTAAACAAAATGGCATTCTCTTTGAACATTTGTTGAAACCAGTACTAAATATGAGGTCCACCATGCTGTCACAACTCCATTCTGAAAAATTGTGGTCCATTTTGATGATTGACATTTAAAAAAAACAATTTAAAAATCGCTCAGTCAGCTTATCTGAACAAATGACTAGTGGTCATTTATGAATTCTGATTGTAACTGAAACTTGCACTTCTTCACACAAGAAAACATGGGATGAAGTCTGAATACAAGACCATCAGGCCTGGATGTTATCAAACTTTTACCATACTCATCCTCAAACTCAGGCATGTTTGGTTTGAGTACAACTCTGAGCAACCTCCTATGCATACTCGAAAAATCTTGAGCATGTACTCCATTTGAGTATGAGAATGATATCATAAAAGTTTATAGCCATCACTTTTGAGTAAGAGCACAGAGTTTGAGTTCGAGTATGAAAATGTGCTCAAACAAGAGGCCCACAGGCCTTATCGGTCACCTGAATACTAGTGAAAAAGTATCACTATACTTCCATGGGCTATGAAATCTAGAAAAAAATTCCTGTTCTGAATATCTAAGCTAAATTCTAATGTTCAGCAACAGCATAAAACAAGATGTGTTCTTAAAACTTCACTGCCCTCAAAAGTGCATACACTGATGAAAGACTATAAATAATAGGTGTATCAACATTAAAACATCTAAATATATGACTAATTTGGACTCATCCTAAAGTCATAACCCTGGGTTATGAAATTCACCATTTTTTGTACATCCTTTTCTGCTATTTCTAAGTATAAACTTAGATTTTATACAGTATCAGCAAACTTAACACATAAATACTACATATACTAAGTTTGGCCCCACCCTGGGGTCAAAACCCTTACTCTGGGGAAAATCAAATTTACAATTTTGGTAAAAGACTACCTGCTCTATCCATTTAGTTTCAATTTAGTATCAAAAGCACTAAAGTAAATGTTATGTAAGTGTTTTACACATAAACACTATATAACAAGTTTGGCCCCACCTTGGGGTCAGAACCCCTACCCCGGGGATCATGAAATTTACTATTTTGGTAGAGGCCTTCCTGCTCTACATCACTATGCATTTAGTTTTTTTTTTTTTTTTTTTTTTTTTTTTTTTACATATGTGTGGTCATTGAGAAGAAGATTTTTGAAAAATTGTCATTTTGGGGCAGTTTTTGCCCCACCCCTAGGGCCCCAGGGGTGCATGAATCCTGAAATTTATGATTTATGTTCCCTTTGTTCTAAATATGTTTCATACCAAATTTGAAAAGAATTAAAATGATAGTTATCAAGAAGTTGAAAATGTTTATTGTTCACACATTTCATAACTGACCATTTTGACCCCACCCTGATACCAAAACCCCTACCCCTGAAATCATCAAATTTACAATTTTGGTGAAGGACTAAATATTTATTTACTTTCAATTTAGTATCAATAGCACTAAAGAAGATATTATTTAAGTACGTGTTTTACATATAAACACTATATAACAAGTTTGGCCCCGCCCTGGGGTCAGAACCCCTACCCCGGGGATCATGAAATTTACAATTTTGGTAGAGGCCTTCCTGCTCTACATCACTATGCATTTAGTATTTCTTATATGTGTGTGGTTCTTGAGAAGAAGATTTTTGAAAATTTGTCATTTTTGGGCAGTTTTTGCCCCGCCCTAAGGCCTCAGGGGTGCAGGAACCTGAAATTTACAATTCATGTTCCCCTTGTTGTAAATATGTTTCATACCAAATTTGAAAAGAATTGGAATGATAGTTATCAAGAAGAAGTCAAAAATGTCTATTGTTCACACATTTCATAACTGACCATTTTGGCCCCACCCTGATACCAAAACCCCTACCCCTGGAATAATCAAATTTACAATTTTGGTAAAGGACTACCTGTTCTTCCTAAATATATATTTACTTTCAATTTAGTATCAATAGCATTAAAGATGTAATTTAAGTGTTTTCCACATAAACACTATATAACAAGTTTGGCCCCGCCCTGGGGTCAGAACCCCTACCCCGGGGATCATGAAATTTACAATTTTGGTAGAGGCCTTCCTGTTCTACATCACTATGCATTTAGTTTTTCTTACATGTGTGTGGTTCTTGAGAAGATTTTTGAAAATTTGTCAATTTTGGGCAGTTTTTGCCCCGCCCCTAGGGCCCCAGGGTGCTGGAGTCCTGAAATTTACAATTTATGTCCCCCTTGTCCCAATGATGCTTCATACCAAATTTGAAAAGAATTGGACTGGTAGTTATTAAGAAGAAGTTAAAAATGTTCAATTGTTAACGCATGACGCACGACGGACGAAAACCAATTGCAATAGGTCACCTGAGTTTATTCAGGTGACCTAAAAAGTTTTATACCCTCCAAGCCTGATCAGCATCCTCTCACAACTCCAGTAAAAGTTAAAGAATCTAACATTTCAATCAGACTTTTTCACAATCTTAAAAACTCCAGTAAAAGTTAAAGAATCTAACATTTCAATCGGACTTTTTCACAATCTTACATTATCACAATCTGGAGAGATATTTTCATGTTTTGTGGCATGAATTATTCATGTATCACAAACAACATTGGATATTTGTAATTACTAAATATTACAGTGAAAAAGTTTGTATCGTGTTAACATCCAAATATGTACTGTCACAGTGTAGGACCTACACATGCAATAGGTACATTGAGGTAGACTCTGTAAACAGCAAAGATGCTGGTGATACAAATATAAATGTTAATTCTCATTTAATACATCCATTAATTCCTGCGATTCAATCATTCCAAAAACAGTGTTGTAATCTTACATTGGTGAGTTGTGTGACACGGTGACCCGGGATACACTGCTAGTTATTCCCTGTTGATAATTTTAGTACATGTACAGTGTATTGGTATTGTTTGTGGATAACAGTGTTTACATAGAAATGATTGTACTATAATTATCATTATGTAAAGTAATACAATATACATTTTGCATTGCATGATCTGGGTTTTTTTTCCAAATAATTGATAAGCCTATTGATCAATATGAGGACTTACATGCACCTTCACTTATTAAAAGGCAATTTGATGCAAAGATGAAATACATGTACAAAAATGTATCTCACATATTTTTTATGTTTAAAAAAGTCTTTTAATAAGTTATTTTTTCTACAACAAAGTTAATGTAATTATTATTTTTTAGCTTCAGAAACTAGACTTAATTTGCACGTGAGACTCAATGTGTGTAACATGATAAAAGAAATAGACTGAAAATGGTAAGTTGAAATGAGAGATACAAGTTCAAACTTTGATTGATCCAGTGCTGATGTGTGTGCCCCCTTGTCTAAAAACTAAATAATTAGTAGTGATTAGAAAATATTATCACAATATCATCCATATTTTATAGAAATATACATATATGGCAAAAAACATTAAAATATATATGTTTTCTTTTGTCAAAACTTTAATACCCCTACCAGGGCTTCATCCCATCTACCACACTCTCTGCCCCCCCCCCCCTTATCAACAGAAATTTCTGGATCCGCCACTACTCAGTCATTCTGCAAGTATAAAAGTCATATAAAGTGTTGAAATATTCAGCTGGTATTTTGGTTTGGCGGTTTTAAAAACTGGAAATATGCATGTAAAATGCAGCTGGTTAAATTTATCAGTAAATGCTTATTACAAATACGTGCCAGTTACAGAGTAATATTATATGTGCAGATGACGGGGGAACGTGGGACAAGTTAGGGGAAAACAGGTGGGTAACAAGAAATACAAAAGGTTGTCATACAACATACGTCAGAACTAGAATCAGGATTGTCTCCAGACTGATTGTTCCCGGTAGTGCTGTCAAATCCGACAACGTTTGATCTATTATACCATAGCAAGTTTCGCAAAACAACTGATGATCGGACAGAGTTAATTCGCTCGGGATCGGGGTTCGATACACTGTCCAAAGGAATACCTTTTCTAAACACCGATATCAAAATCAAAGTTCCACTGATTATTGCCAACACAGCCAGTCTTGTTGGAGAAGACCGGGACGTCTTCATGTTTTCTTCAAAGTTTAGTCTATTACATTGTCAGTGTTTGGCAAAAGCGCCACTTCCCTCTGACCATTAATAATCACATGCTGATTGAACTCCGACCCCGAGAAAATGTAAACATTAAAGCAGTTACGCCCCTTTGTCCACAATTTGCTAATCTGCTGCACTTTGACCTTAAACATTATATGAAGTAAATATTATGGGGTCTTGTTTAAATACGAATTAGTGATTCATATACATGTATATTCTCTAATTCTTATCATTAAAATTGTAGAGTAGCTAGAAAAAAAAGAACAACAAACTCTGCTCAAAATCACAAATCATTGTAGGTAAATTATAAAGAGGTATAGCGCACTTGGTATATGCAATTTCGCCTACGTAAATACCTTTTTCTTGAATATAATTTTTTTACAAATATTCTGCTATACAATGTCAGTTTATACTTGTGTTTACCCAAATTTCTTAATAAAAATATCGATATGTTGATAGTATATTTATTTGACAAGCATAAACATCACCGTGATTATATAGAGTATATAGTTACGGCGGCGTAGAGAGGCCAAGTAAAAAAAATATTATTCGTTCGGACGAATTAGTAATTTGTTCGGACAAATTAGCAATTTGTTCGGACAAATTAGTAATTCGTTCGGACGAATTAGCAATTTGTTCGAACGAAGTAGAAATTCGTTCGAACGAATAAGTAAATTTGTTCGGGCAAATAAGTAATTTGTTCTGACGAGTTAGCAAATTTGTTCGGACGAATTTGTAATTAGCTATAAGGCAACGCCAATGCCGTAGTGAAACATCATAAAGTGGTGGTTGAGAAGCACAAAACTTAAATTGGCGCACATGCTAAAATGGGATTCAATTCCAAAAGTTTCCATATAAACATCATGAAGATGGCGACGGTAAATACAGTAAACTACATAACCACCCCAACCCCTGAAATAACAAGCTAAAAATCACAAAAAAGTTTTTCGATAAGACAAAATGATATATGCTGTTTTTATAGAGAGTTCTGTACATACATTTACATGTAGGTACATGTATACATACATATACAGAGATCTATAAGCTTGTAGGGAGGGTTGGCAGCGGTTACTCGTCAGGGACGTAGCAACAGG